>NW_028093418.1:600000-855912 GCF_014824575.4 Sturnira hondurensis
AGTAGGAGCAATCTCAGGCTGGTAGCTTCTCCAGGACCACAAAGCCATCGTGTAGGGATGATAAGCACTGGGCCAACCCCACTCCCCAGCCTCCTGTGGTAGCTGGGTCCCACTGACCCACACTCTGGTCTCCCAGGGGCTGGAGCTATTGGCAGCCAGGCGGCCTAAGGCAGGGAGAATCGGAATGTGGGCAGAGTGGCAGGAGGCCCTGTAATGGTCTCCTGGGCCCTGAACACCACCTCTGTCACTGCTGGGCCCCACTCGGTATTTCTCACCCTAAAGGAAGACAGATGGCCTCAGTAGCAGATTTCATCTCTCCTCAAAGATGTGGTATTTGACTGGTTTTTCCCTGTTTCTATTTATTTACTATATTTACCCTGAGTTCCTCCTAAATTATAAGACACTTACTGGGGGAAGGAACCAAAGGAGACACCAAAATAAGTAGAGAAGAGCTTCTGCCTTCACTCAGTTGGGAGAACAGATACAAGTATCCTGAAATCATTATGGGCCACATCAAAAAAATATTTCTAACATTTAATTTAAGACAAGATCTGTTTGAGTCGGGATTTTATTAATAATCCTGTGGCTAAAGGAAGAAGAGGCAGGCAAAACAGAGCCTGATAACACCATCAATGAGAAAAATTTAGAAACATAGAACAGCTACAGACCAGGATTTCGTAAGTAATGTTTATATGACAATTAATTAGCAAGGCTTGGGGAGTTATAGTCACAGGATTAGAGAAAACATTAAAACATTGAAGTCCACCTGTCTAACTAAAAGATAGTTTAACAAACATCAACAAAAGACATTTGCATAATTACAGAAATAGTAAAAGAGGATTATAAGATATAATGCAGGTCTAAGTTTGAAGACCATGTCCCTTTTCCTAAACATGCACTTAAATCAATATTTAATCTTATGATTAAGGACTATTCCCAACCTTCAGTTTTATAACAAGAAATAACTTTTAATTGCTACACTCCTTTTAGTGAAGCATAAACGTAATCACAAGAGAAAAAACTTTTTCACAACCCTGCTAATTAGAGGCTCGCAGTCTCTCCTTGCACGAATATATATATATATAATAGCTTAAAGAAGACCCTGGAGTGACATTTCTATCAGTATAGGAAGTTAGATATCTTGAGTAATTCTTACAGTTGAAACAATAATGTATTAAAAGATAAAAAAACTTAAAACATTAAAAAATGTCTGAGGATTCTACAGATAAGCAAAGCAAAAACCCTTGGGCGAAAGAATGTTAGAACCAGCTTTTACCTAAAGGCCAGGCCTCGGAGACTTTATGTTCCATTGGATGGCTTCATGGGGAGTGAAGCAAGACAGAAAGCCTGGGGCCCATTTAAAGTGGTATGTTAGCCCTGAATGGTGTGGCTCAGTGGGTTGAGTACTGACCTGTGAACTAGAAGGTCATTGGTTCCATTACCAGCTGGGGCACATGCCTGGGTTGCAGGTCAGGTCCCTGGTTGGTAACAGGCAACCAATCAATGTTTCACTTGCACATTGATGTTTCTCTCCCTCTCTTTCTCTCTCCTTTCCTCTCGCTCTAAAAAAAGAAATAAAATATTTTTTTAAAAAGGTTAACTATTAAAAATAAATAAAGTGTTTAAGAGCGATCTACTGTGCAAAGCTAGGGCATCAGAGGGCTTACACTCATAATGTAAGGTAAGTAAGAAGTCAAATCTGCCTCTACAAGGAGGGCAGCAGAAGCAAACACAGAGTCTTTCCAGAGGAATTCCACTCTGATCCAGGGCCAAGCAATGAGGCTTTAACAAAACTTTGCAGTTTATAATCAAAATCACAAAACATACAAGGAAATAAGTCACTATGAATGAGAAATTGAAACAATAGACAACATAAAGATTTTAGGTACCGGAATTATCAGACAGAAAGTTTAAGAGCTAATAGAAAAGCTTAAAAATATGAGGAACGAGAGACTACAAAGAATGATCTTAGCCAATTTTTAATGAAACGAATATCCAGAAATTAAAGTATTTAGCAACTGCAGTTAGAAACATAATACACAACTTCTGGCCAAGATGGAGGCGTAGGTGGAAATACCATACCTCCTCGCACAACCAAGTTTGTGAACAACAAAGATTTAGAAACCAGAATGCAACCAGAACAGAGAGAAAATTTAACTGTACTGAAACCTGATAACAACAACGAACCATTCATCCAGACCGGTAAGAGGGGCGGAGTTGGCGGCTGGCGGAGAGGGGTCACGGCAGGAAGAAGAAGCTGGACTGACCCAGGTGTGCAGGCGGCAGTTGCCAGATCCCAGGCTCAGGGTGGCAACGGGCATACCCAGGGATGGTGCAAGGTGGCTGGCTGACCACTGTCACACATTCATGCAAGGATAAACCAGGTGAAAAAACGGTCATTGAGACAGATGGCACAATGCAGGGCCCCAGTGCCAGGAAATAAAGCATAAAAGCACCAATTGGAAAAACTTTCGGGGGTCAAGGTGCCAGGAGAGGCTCCCAGGCTCACAGAGAGTTTGTTGGAGAGACCCACAGGGTCCTGGAGGGTGCACAAGCCCACACACCCAGGAGCCGGCACCAGGGGAGCCTGGTTTGCTTGCGGAAAGCGGCAGAGGTGGCCGAAATCCAAAAGAGAGCAGAAAAAACGCCACTGCCCCTCTCTGACCCTGCCCCCACATACAGTGTCACAACCCAGCAACTGGGTTGCCCTGCCCTGGTGAACACCTAAGACTCCGCACCTCATATGTAACAAGCTCAAACAGACCAAAACATTATGGCTCAAGAAGAACAACAGCTCAAAGCCCCAGAGCCAATACTTCTAAGCGACCAAGAGATGGCCAACCTATCAGATGCACAGTTCAAAATACTGGTGATCAAGATACTCACAGAACTGGTTGATTTTAGTCACAAATTATATGAGAAAATGAAGGCTACACTAAGTGAAATGAAGCAAAATGCACAGGGAACCAATAGTGATGGGAAGCAAACTGGGACTAAAATCAATTGAGTGGACCAGAATGAAGAAAGAAACAACCAAACAGAAAAGAATGAAGAAACAAGAATGAAGAAAAGAATGAAGAAACAAGAATGAAGAAACAAAAATGAGGAGAGGCTTAGGAACCTCCAGGACATCTTTAAACATTCCAACATCCAAATTATAGGGGTACCAGAAGGGGAAGAGGAACAGCCATGAGTGGAAAACTTATCTGAACAAATAATAAAGAACTTCCCCAATTTGGCAAAGGCAATAGACTTCCAGGAAGTCCAGGAAGCTCAGAGAGTCCCAAAGAAGTTGGACCCAAGGAGGAACACACCAAGGCACATCATAATTACATTAGCCAAGATTAAAATGCAGTAGAGAATTCTAGAAGCAGCAAGAGATAAGGGGACAGTCACCTACAAAGGAGTGCCCATCAGACTGTCAGCGGATTTCTCAAGAGAGACATTACAGGCAAGAAGGGGCTGGAAAGAAGTATTCCAAGTCATGAAATCCAAAGACCTACAGCCAAGATTGCTCTATCCAGCAAAGCTTTCATTTAGAATGAAAGGGCAGATAAAGTGCTTCTCAGATAAGATCAAATTCAAGGAGTTCATCATCACCAAGCCCTTATTATATGAAATGTTAAAGGGACTTATATAAGAAGAAGAAGATAAAAAATATGAACAGTGAAAGGACAGCAAACTCACAGTTACTAACAACCATAACTAAAACAAAAGCAAACTAAGAGGACAGCTAGATCAGGAGCAGAACTATAGAAATGGAGATAACATGTAGGATTAGCAACAAGGGAGTGGGAGGAGGAAAAGAGAGGAGAAAGTACAGAGAATAAGTAGCATAGACGGTAGGTAGAAAACAGACAAGGAGGGGCAAGAATAGTATGGGAACTATAGAGTCTAAAGTACTTGTGACACATGGACATGAACTAAAGGGGAGATGGGGGGATAGGGGGATGGGGTGTGCAGGGTGGAGGGAAAGGAGGGGGGAATGGGACAACTGTAATGGCACAATCAATAAAACATATTTAAAAAATAAAATCAAACAAACAAAAGAAAAGAAACACACATAGGAAGAGAATATTTTTTAACTGGATAATAAATACAATGAAATTAGACCAGAGTGCAGCACAGAAACACAAAATGATGCAAAATAACTGAGAGGGGTTAAGAGGCTTGTGGGATAAATTAAGGTCTAGGATAAGTCTAAACTGAAGTTCCAAAAAGAAATAATAAAGAAAAAATGGAAAGACAATATTCAAAATATATTATAATAATGAAGAAATTCCCAGAATTGTTAGAAAAGCATCTATCTTCAAGTCTAAGAAGCTCTGTAAGTCCAAAGAAAGACAAAAATAATTTTTTTAATTATAAAAATTTCAGAACCTCAAAAGCAAATAGATTCTGAAAGTTACCATGGCAAAAAGGCAGATCGTGTACCAATGAGTGACAATTTAAATGATGGCTGGCACCTCAACAGCAATAAAGGAATCCAGAGAGGAAGAGAATAAAGTATCCGATGTACTGAGAGGGAAAAAAAGTCAGTCTAAAATTCTATGTTGACAAAACTATCTTTTAAAAACAACAGTGAATATAGATAATTTCAGACAAAACCTAAGAAAAGTTTATCACCAAAGATTCTCACTGAAGAAAATTCTAAAAATAATACCTCAAGCTGAAGAAAATGTTTCTAGATGGAAAGTCTGAGATACAAGGAAGGATGGTGAGTAAAAATATGTTCATGTGCAGGTAAAGCTAAGCAAACATTGACTTTAAAATTAGTAACAGTAACAGTGACAATAATGCTTAATTTGAGAGGTGAAAAAGTAGGCTAAAAGTAAAGTATTGGATAACAGGGAGATAAAGCATTCTTACATCCTTGCATTGTCTAGTTCAGTAGGATTAAAATGTTGATTAACTTTAAACTAGTATAGGCATGTTAAACTAACTTGCTAAGAAACAGACATCTGTCATTAGCATGTTACAGTTTCCGAGACTACAGTTTATTTTACTCCATATATTCCTCATCTGTAAAACTCTAATCTCATCAACCACATGATGATAAGCTATCTCTGGAGTTGGAAATTCTTTTTTTTAATTAAATGAATTTTTTCATTTATTGATTTTAGAAAGAGAGGAAGGAAAAGAGAAACATTAATTTGTTGTTCCACCTATTTATGCATGCATTGGTTGCTTCTTGTATGTGCCCTGACCAGAGATCAAACCTGCAAACTTGGAGTATTGGGACAATGCTCTAACCAACTGAGCTACCAGCCAGGGTTGGAGTTGGAAATTCTTATAATCCAGGAATGTCACTCCCGACCTGAGAGACAGATGCAAAGAGTATGACTATCTGCCCTTTCACCTTAATTACATTTCCAAGAAGTAGTTCAGAAAAACAGACCTGGAAAATGACTTAGAGTTATCTCTGATATAAATGAGAGCTCTGTCAGCTAAGAGGAACTGAAAACCAAGGGGAGTTAGTGCCTGCTGGGTCCAGCCCTATGGTGGTCGGTGTCTTTAGGGATCCACCTTCAATTTCTTTTTGTACACTTCATCCACGGTCTCCGGAAAGGGCAGTGGGCCATCTGACTGATGGCAGATTACTGAGGTCAAGTGCCACAGCGACCATGTCGAGGTAAAGGATGAGGCCAACAACGGCAGTCTACAAGGAGAACTCCAGTTCAAAAACCACAAGGGACAGGGAGTGGCCCCACTGAGTGCCATACCTTCCAGGGAGTGGGATGAATCTGACAGAGAGTGCAGAGTGAGAGAGAATTAACTCAGAACCACGGGGACAAGGGTAAGACAAAATTATAGGCTGGGGCCAACACCAGGCCCTGTTTGGAGCTGTGAGGAGCAACGGGCCAAGTGCCCGGGAGGAAACAGTAGCCCTGCTGCCTTCTCTGCTGGATCAACACCTGGACAGCTCAGGATGCAGAATTCCTGGAACTTTTAATGAGTGTAAAGGGCATTTTCCACAGAGCAAGAGGAAATTAGCTTTGCTCCCAACAAAGTGCACAAATTGTCCTGGCCTACAAAGGCACCTTTTTCTTTAATGGTTTAATGGGCCCTGGGTAAACAGTAGGTGAGCCCCCAACAAATGGAAAAGTCTGAGCTTATGTAGCACAGCCCCACAGAGCTAATAAAGCAAGGCAGGGAGCTGCTTTAAAGCCACTACTCCTTTATTAACCTAAAGAGCGTTGAAAGAACCCTGTGGATTGTTCTACTGGAACAAACTTGGGAAAAGGTTTCCTCTATTAAGGAGGTTTCTCTGAAGGTAGGGTATCAGCAGAAATACTGCCCGAAAGATACCCAAAATTCGTCCTGCTACACAGCGAAGATGATCGATGGCTCTGGAGAGGGGTGGGGGCAGGAGAGGGAAATGAGGAAGCAAAAATGCTGCCCAGCATCAGAAGCCTGGCTGTCACCTGACATTTACCACTCACTGTGATCTTGGTGGAGCCCACTCTGGGCCTTGGCTTCCACATCTGTGAAGTGTTGTAATAATAATAGCAACCAACACATATTGAGGGCTCTGCCATATGCCAGACACATGTTCCCAGCACTTTACGTGGGCTACTTCATTTAACTGTCACAATAGTCCCAGGCAGGAGGTAGGAGAAGGATGTTCAAGAGAAGCCAGAATCTGACAGTGCTGGGCACGAGTCCGACATGGCAGAGTAAGCCAGACCTGAGTAGAAGCAGGGCTGTTTTAGACAGGACCATTAGCTACAGCCCTCCCCACTCCTGTGGAACTGCTTATTTTGTTTATGGTACCTGAGTGGTTCTCGCAGCATGTGGGTTTGTGGCTCCTGGATTAGATGGACTCGGTGATTCTGCCTCCACACCAGAGTGTCAGTACTCTTTACTCCATGTCACCCTGCCCAGAGTCGTCCAGCCACTCCTCAATATTCAGGCCTCAGGCAGAGGGTGCAGGACACTGGCCACTGAGGAAGGGTACTACCGTGCCCTGTGAAATGGAGGTTCAGTGGGCACTGGGCTTTCTGCAACCTGTCCTCCCCTGGGTCAGAAGCTCAAGTCTCATTTGAATGGGAAAAGAAACTAGCAAAGGAATGAACAAGGAAATTCTGAATCTCCCTCGGACTGTGCCAGGACAAATGAGGACCCTCCTAACCTAAAAGCGAGATAGAGTGTGACCCTAAGGCAAGGTCACTTGACCTCTCTGTACCTCTGCTTCCTTATCTGCTGGTTAGGAACAGCCCCGACCTCACAGGGAGGTTCTGAAAAGCAGAGCAACCCCTCTGGGTTGCTAAAGACGCCGAAGTTTCTGGTCCTAGTCTTTTGCCCACCGTGTCAGTCCTGTGGTTTCATGAGAGAATGACCTCCCTCTATCCAGAAAAACAAAACCCCTTTCTACTTAAGCCAGCTTGTGTCGGGTTTCACCCGCCAGGAAGTTAGAAACAGATTACTTAGAGATGAACTTACTCATTACAAACATCTTCAGTTCCATGCACTTTTTCAAATATTCTTTTTCTAAATGGGCCTCTGGTAAAGATAATGATTAGTTCATAGATTTATTCCCAGGAGAGTGAGTAAAATAATGTGCTGCTCATCACAGTTCTAATTCTTTTTAGTCCCACTGCTCTGGGAAGGTCTCTACAGCAGCCATTCTTCTCCAAGCCCCTCCACCTCTGCTCAACTGCCAGGCCGTGGGAGAAACCCCCGAGTCTTGCTTCATGGCCAGCAGTCCTCGTCACTAAGAGGACCGCATGCCTCCAAGTTGAGTTACTCACTCTTCAACTGAGGCCCCTCCACTGGGTCAGCTGGATGCCAGCTACCTCTTCCTACCCTTCAACATGACCTTCAATCACATGAGCTCCCCATTTTCCCATAATTGCAGAAAGAGTTGGTTTCCATTGACTGCAATCTACGTACCCTAGCTCCAATAGGTTACCTCAGTGGTAAAGGCAAGGAAGTAGATGGTGAAATGGAGGTGTGTATACTGAGGTGTCAAGGAAGGCCTTTCTGAGAAGGTGTGATTTGTTCTGAGCTTTCAACAAAGTGTGAGAACTAGACGGGAAAAGGTCTGAGGCGGAGCATTCCTAGAAGGTCACAGGAAATGCAAAGACCCTGGGGTGGGAGCATTGTCAAGGGGCGGTGAGGGAGCCAGTGTGGCTGGAGCTGAGTGTGGTAGGAGATAAGAAAGAGAACAGGACAGAGGCTGGAGCATGGGGCACCTCCAGGTTACTCTGATGATTTGGGGCTTTAAGATGTGGCATTAGCCACTGGATGGCTTGGACAGAGCAGAAACGTAGTCTAGGTTTTAAAAAATATCTTTCATGAGAAATGATGTGGGAGATATGTTAGGAATAGAAATACCAGTAAAGACGCTGTCAGGAGTCCAGACAAGAGGTGACAGTGGCTTGGTCACAGTGGAGAGGGAGAAGAGCCAAGAGATTTGTGATAGTTTTAAGGAAAAGCTGCCTTAAAGTATTTGCTGAAGTGGAGTGTGAGAGGAAGACAAGAATCAACGTTGAGTCCTGGGTTTTGGACTGAATCGTGGAGTAAATGGAGTTGCCAGTTTCTGCGATGGGGAAAACTTTAGGCAAAAGAGACTTGTCATTTAAAAGTCTGTCTGAGACATCTATAACTGAGTAAGAAATGATCGCAAAAGTTAGTAGCTTAAAATAACAGTAAACCATTATTACCACACAGTTTCTGTGGGTCAGGAATTCAGGAGTGACTCACTGGGTGCTTCTGGCTCACAGTCTCTCCCAAGGTTGAGGTCAAGACGTTGGCTGGGGCTGGAGGATCCACTTCCCAAGCAGCCCCCTCACTGTCTGGCAAGCTGTTCTGGCCATTGGTGGGAAACTTTCATTCCTCACCACCTGCACCATTCCACAACTGACGAGTGTGTCCCCACAATATGGCAGCTGCCTTATTCCAGACAGGTGATTTCAGAGCAAGGCAAAAGCCACAATATCTCTTATGACCTCACCTTAGAAGTCACACTCAGTTATTCCCACAACATCTTGTTGGTTGCACAGGTCAGCTCTATTCAGTGTGAGAGGGAATCACACAGGGACATGATACCAGGAGGCAAGGATCACTAGCCATTTTGGGGGCTAGCACCCACACTGTCCATGCAGGTGCTGGAAAGCAGTGCAGACAGAGCCAGCAGGTTGTCAGAGGGCACAGCTAGCAGAAAGAAAGGGGAGAGTAGGCTGGGTTGGAGCAGAATGATCAGATTATAAGACACAGAAACAGGTCAAAGGGAGTGATTCCAGATGTGCGGAATGGTGGACTTCAGCTGGGTGTTCCCCACTAAAGAGGGAGCTGGGCTGAACAGACCCTGCTTCTGCCACATTTGTCAAAATTCCCATAGGTTTCCTCGTGGGGTTCTGAACATGGAGGAGCCCACCAGAATTAATGAATGGGGAAGTAATCAACAGAAGGAAGAGGAAACCGAGCTAAAGGTGTAAACTAAATCAGCCAAGGCTACTAGTCAGTGTTGAAATGCAAGTGTCTCTCCTCCCTTTCTCTCACTCTCCTCCAAGTGCTGATCGGACAGAGGGCTGGGGAAAGGACAAGCAGCCAGTCGCAGTGGCCCTGAGTTTGGAGAGAAGCAAACATAGGACAAGGAGTGACTGAAGTAACTACCAAATCCGTGCAATTCTGGGGGAAAACTGACTGGAACCTAGCAACCCTGTGATAGTTGCACTGTGGTTCAGACTCTTGCTCCAGCTTTGCACCGAGTCTGTTGAAGCTGGGATCAACAGAGCCATATGGCATTTTCCAGCTATGAGACCACTGCCTGCCTGGTGGTCAAGGAGGCATCCTTCCACACCTCCACAAATACAGCAGGGCCATCAGAGAGGAGACACATCCAACTGAGATGCAAGGCTCTGCCCTCCCAGACCCACCATACAAAACAATTTTAATGTGAAACTACCCATTAAAACATAGAGACTAATGCATGGTAAAAGAGAGGCTGGGTGCATTCCCAGGAGGATGAGAAAATTAGCATCACAGGTATTTATTCATCCTTCCTCCCTCCTCTTCTGTTTTGTCCTCTCCTCTCTTTCCCTCTCCTCTCCTTCTCTTCTCTCTCCCTCCCTTCCCCCATCTCTCTCTCTCTGCCACCCTCCACATACACACACCTGTCCTGTCTTTACAGCAGTCACTATCACCTTGCAGGGTTGGCTAACAATAGCACAGGCATGCCTGAGGCCTCTATTCCTAGCTTATGGCTTCTTCCACAGTGACAGGGTCTCTCTCAGTGCCTGCACCCTCTCAGAGGCTCCCCAAGGAATGAGGGTCAAATTCTGAGTAAGGTAGTGATTTCCCCAAGACATTCTGAGACCCAAAAGTTGCCTCCCGCGAGTTGGATTCACACAAAGGAAGCTGATACCTGCCCATGTAATCCAAAGGTCTGTAGCTTCACCTCCAAGATGGCCCACCTTGAAACCTATCAAACTCAGTCTGGGCACTGACACTTCAGTGAAGGCTAATTGATCGGATTTACTGAGTCTTACCTTGAAAATGAAAAGCCAAGGTGCCCTGTTGCCCCAGGCCCATCCTTGTAAAAGAGTTCTCTTAACAAAGGACCGCGCCCCAGCTCCAACCACATAGGAAGCCAGCCCTGCCTGCCTGTTATTTCCAAGTCCACGGCCTTGCTGCCCACCTTTGAAATGCATCCGGTCCTGGGCTGAGCCATACAAGGGAGAAGTGCTCTTCCTTTCTCTGCTTATTGTCCCTCTCTCACGCTCCGAGCCTAGGCAATTTCATCTTCTCATCTCCCCGGACAGGTACACATGCTGTCGTCTCCATCATCAAGTTCCCACACCACTTCATTCCTCCTTACAGTTCTCTTCCTGTCTTGGTCAGCAGTGGCATCCCTGCAGTTCACACTGCCCTCTGGGGTCCCCTTCCAGTCTCTTCCCGCCTCAGGTGCTCACACCCTGCTCTCACCTCTGTCCACCCTGCTCCGTCTCCCCACCACCGTTCTCAGTGCCCCCTCACCATTTCTCCCTCCACTGTCCCCAAGCTTTTGCCCAGCAAGAGTTCTGCCACAGCTTGGGACAATTCTAATCCCTTATAATAAACCTCTTTAGAGTTTAATAGGATAGCTACATTAAAGATGTTTTATAAGTGGCAAGATGTACCTAAAGGTTTGTTTATCTTGTAACAAATAATTTTATAAAGGATAAAACAGAAATTTGGATAAGTTAGATGGCTCCTTCAAGGTCACACAGTTAGTTAGTGGCAAAGAATTCAAGGCAGGATTCTAGTACTTGCCGACCCCAACTATACTTCCTAAAATATTAGGAAATAGACAATCAGTGGTGTGTAAAAACAATGGCTACACATTCTTTGGCATTATTGAGAGGTGGGACTCTGTGTCTCTTCCCTTGAATCTAGGCAGACTTGTGACCGCTTCAACCAATAGAGAGAGCTGGAAATGATGCTGGGTCAAAAAAGATCTACCTGGTTCTCTTGGGAAGCTCACTCTGGGGAAACTCAGCCTCCATATATGCATAAGATCACCAAATATCCTGAGACTGCTGTGCTAGAAAGGCCACATGTGGTGGTCTGGTCAACAGCCCCAACTGAGCTCCCAGCTGACAGTCAACATTTAGCCATGTGATGTTCAATCTGGACATCTAGCCAGGCGGACCCTTAGAAGATGCCAGCCCCCAACTTTTAAGTGACCTTGCTGCATATACGTCCTTCCTAGTTGAGGCTCCAGACATCATGGATCAGAAAAGCCATACTTTTCGTTGCCCTGCCTGAATTCCTGACCTGCAGAACCATTCTACGAATATAGTAAAATGGTGGTTGGAGGACAGTTTGGGGGTGATTTTTTATGCAGCAGCAACTGGAACAGACACATACAACCTCTGCATCTGTTTAAGTAACAAATTTCACATGACTTCCTCTAACAGCTTTTTAGAATTAACAGGCCATGAGTAGGTGCCAATTTTAAAGGACGTGCTTAAAGGGGACAGAACCTTCCCCTCTGTTCACATTCACACCCCGGCCAGGTCTGCTCTCTGAAAAGCAGCAGACAAGCTAAGGTTTCAACTCCAGAGCCACCATAACCTCCCTGAACTTGAGTTCCTCCCCCAGAAAAATGAAAGTTAGGAAGTAGTCCTCACTTCGTGCATCTGACGGGCAGTCCAGGAAAGTCAAGGGGTAAACCTCCTCCTCTGTCTGGAAACCCTTCAGCTTGCTCTAAGGATAATCACTAAGGCCCCCCGACAGCCCGTTTCCCCTACCCTGCCCACTCCTCAGCCCCTCCCCTTGCCTTGATGCTGAGTAAATATGGCCTGACTCTGTCGACATAATCTTCCCAGCCCAGGCCATTAGCTTTACAGAGCTTCATACCACTGTCATCCTTCCCCTCTAGTTTGCACCTTTCCAATAAAAGCATTGCCCCTTTTGATTACAGGAGAATTCTCCACTCTAATTGACTTCCAGGCATTAAAGTTTTACTGAAATGAGCTCAGAGGCTCCCTGGGGATAGAAGTGCCGAGCATTGCTGCCCTTAGGGCTCTGATGCTGGTGGAGTTTCTAAAACTGCTCTAAATTTTGGCAAGGCACCTTCTGGAGATATAAAGAATATTTCAAAGCAAGAGAAGCATTCAGTTTCCCTCTCGCCTGAGGCATGAGAGGGGAAGAGCAGCTAGGTCCCCAGCTCCCTGCTGTACCTCACCGACCTCTGCCACAGGGGGCTGAGCAGGCCACAGACATGGAGGCCTGGCACCTGCGTTTCTGCCCCAGCTCTCTTCATGCAAGGCCTCTGCAGAGACATGAAAACGTGAGAGGTGTGGTGCCTGCTCTCCACGAGTCTGCAGTACACCAGCATTATGTGGTGGGATTAGGGATAATTGAGCAAATTTCCTACCAGAAAGGAAACAAGTGCTAGACCTTTGAGAACAATAACAACAATAAACACATATACCACTTTCTTTATGCCAAATCCTGCCTAAGTTATTCACACACTTGAATGTATTCATTCCCCATTACAACTTTGGGGGACAGATCCTACGTTTAATCCCCTTGGACAGATGAGAAAATCGTGGTATGAAAAGGTTGAGTAACTGAGCTAGAATTAGAGCTGGTAATAGATAGATCTGGGATATGGAGCCAGAAAGTCTGACTCAGGGTCTGTGTTCTTTGTCACCACACTGTGCGGCCTTGCAAGGCATCAAAGGCCTTAATGCGAGATGAGGAGGAAGAGAAAGGCCTTCTAAGCAGGAGACACTGCAGACATAAAGCAGCAAAGGTGGGCCTCTGCTCTCTGCTTGATGACCAATCACGCCCTTCCTCTATCTGCAGGGGCGGGGTGCAGAGGGAAGGAAAACATGACATATGTGGTCTTATATGCTTAGAAAATTTCTGAAATGACAGACAGAAAAATGTTATCAGAAATTACCTCTTAGAAATGGAAATGGAGGAGAGTGGAAGGAAAGGAGGGAAACTCTTATTTTTATTTTTACACTCTCTAAACGTTAGAAAATTTTGCCTTGCATCACTTCTAGAATTCCATACTGTAAAACCTGAACAAAGGAAAAACTCTCCTCCCCATTGCCCATCTAGCACTGCTCCCCTAAGGGAAACCTCTGTCAAGAGGGGGAAGCTGACCGAGCCAGAGGCGGTCCTTGGGCTACAGCAGTGGGCACAGGAGAAGAGCCTCTGTCTGCATCCTGTCCTCTGCCCAGGGGCAGCTGGGGACCCACCCTCCGGCCAGTCCAAGGGCCCATCCTTCAGACCCAGGACGCAGACTTACCCCCAACCTCTCTCTTCTCTTCTCTGAGCTTCCCCAGCTTTCCACTCACCACCATGTGTTTGCAACGATCATAAGAAGAAAACCACAGACAGATATTTTTCAATTTTTAAAAATTATTTGAGAATTTACAGAAATTATGAAATTCCATATTAACATCTGGATTTCTTAGTTCTTTTGACCAAACCAAAAGATGTGGGAATGCATTCTCACCAGGCAACTTGGAAGCTGGGTTGAGGCTGCCCCTTTTGACAGGACACACATTGCTTGCCTACATCTTTACTCCCTACACTCATGTTCACATTAAGGCCAATGTCATTTATATTTCTTCTATGCTGTTGCTTTCCTTACAACTGGTGGGCTTCCTTGGCTACATCACCTGCTGGGTCCTGGGAAGCAGTTGAACCTGCAGTCTGTGGTTTAGACTGCAAATAATTTCCAGTTGTCTCTCAATTCTGTTCTCCCCAAGATCCTCTGGTGCAGGAAGAGAGTCCAACATATCCTTTGCATTCCACACATCCTTTATCAGTAAAGCTTTTCACTGATGCCTGATAAATTGATCGATCATGGTTAAATCACAGAGTAAAGACCTGGATTTCAATCTACTCAGGACTGGCTGTGGCCAAGTCACCCATGCAGCTCAACACTCAATCCTCCTCAAGAGAGCCCTGTGCTTTCACGCCTCGAAACACTGACAGGTAACGCTGCTCTCCCCTGGGCTTATAGTTGTACTAAATATAACTGCTGCCTTCTGTTACCTGTCTTTACAGACAACCTGCATCTCTCTGGCTGATCTGTCTCCCCCTCTTGACAGTCAGCTTCCCATTACACCTTCTCCTGCTCATGTATATTACATGAATGACTCATGTCTCAGGAAAATAGGGAATCCCTTTACCTTCTACCTGGTTTATTTTAAAGAGTAAAAATATCCTTGAAGTTAGTGTCATGTAAAAATTCTTTCACACCTGTAATCCCATTTGATCCTTACAGCAACCCCACCAGAGGGGCATAGTCACTATTTTAGAGATTAGGAAACCAATGCACAGGTTGGTTAAGTGACTTGCCAAGCATCACACAGCCTGTGTGGAGCCGGACTCTACTTCAGTGCTTTTTCTTCATTTTCAAGGACAGATAGAGTTGACTGATTCTCAGGACCAGTGGTCAAAGATGTACATGTCCTATCCACCCTGAGAAAAGGGTTGCATTGAGAAAAGGAAAGAAAAGTTCATCTCCCCAGGCATGTCTCTGCCTCACATCACCTGTGACTGAGTTTGTTGGGGGTGATGGTGATCCCCAAGTGCTTGGAGATCTACTTTTCTGGGGTGGCCATGAGAGCAGAAGAAACCCTTTTGAAGGGCTTTGTGAGAGGCAACAGACCCCAGACCAGGGGCACTCCTAGGAGGCTTACTCATTGAAGAATCCAGGACCAAGGATACCAAAATCAGCAAAACAAGCCCTCCCAAAAGCGCATCTCAAGTGCCTCTTAGAGGCACTCAGCCAAAGTCTCGCCTGTTCTCAGCCAGGTCATGCCACATTTAGGTGTCTCAAAGTTATGCTGACTGTTTTAACCAGTTCAGCTATAACTAATACCATAGAACTGGTAGCTTAAACAACAATTTATTTCTTACAATTCTGGAGGCTGGGAAATCCAGGATCAAAGTCCTGGCAGATTCAGTGTCTGCTGACAGCCCACTTCCTAGTTTGTAGACAGCCACCTTCTCTAGCTAAAGGGGGGTTGGTGGTAGGAGTGGGGAGGGAAAGATCTCTGGTCTTTTCTTGTAAGGGCACTAATCCCCTTAAAAAGCCCCACCATGACCTCACCTAAACCAAATTACCTCCCAAAGGCCCTACCTCTGAATACCATCATACTGGCAGTGGTGAGGGCTTCAATATACTAATTTGGAGGTAGAGAGACAATCAGTCCATAAAGCTGACCTTGGCTCCTTTTCCTCCCCCAGTATTAGTGTCCAGTTAAACACTTTTGTAACAAAGAGGAAAAGAATTAATTTTACTAAAAGAAACAAATCATGCATTGATCATAAAACCAGGGCTATAGAAGCTTCTAGTCACTAAATGAGATTTCATTAAATCATAGGGACGTACTGTAAATCCAGAAGAAACAAAGGTCTGAAGAAAATCTATACATTCAAAGAAAGAAAGACTCAAGTGTAAATACCTCTTAGAACACTGGTAGTTAAACGGGTAAGGTCCAACAGGTAAAGGTAGAGATATGTCTGAACAGTCGGAGCGGCCCCCAAGAGCACAGCAGGAAGAATGGGAGTCCACTGCAACCTCGCTGGCAACACATGCAGTAGAGAGAAACACAGAGAAAACACAGTCAAAGGGCCATGTGCACCAGTGTCCATGTGGCATTACCCAGAGCAGGGGGTGCCTAGCAAATAGGATATTTTAATCAACTTGGAAAGACTGTCCTTTTCAAGGATGGGTACACCCTCCTGTCAAGCCCCATGACATCAGCTATCAGTTTTCCAATGAACCCCCTTTGCAGGAATCTCGGGCTTCATGGTTAGGTGGCTTTCGGGAAACATTTTTCCTAAAGGTGGGCTCTAACAAACTGCCATAAAGGACCAGTTCTCTTGGCAGCTTTACTGTTCATTGCAAATGAATAAGTCAGTATCAGCCTGGCATGGGCTTTCAACATGAGACCTTACCTTTGAGAAAATTAAAGTACTCATAAGAGAACCTCCCCAGAATCTCACGATTATATCTACCCACTTGTTGGCATCTGTGTTCATACTCACTGCCTTCTCTCCTGTGGCAAGTTGCAAAGATGGCCACAAATTCTTCCCCTCCTGAACCCACATCCCACTACAATGTAACTATGAAGCTTCTTCCATTAGGAGGTAGGATCTATTTTTCTAATTCCTGAATCTGGGCTTGGCCTTATGACTTACTTTGGCCAGTAACACATTAGAAAATGTGATGCAGAAGGAGGCCTGAGAAATATTTGCACATTGGGGCTTGCCTTTTCTTGCTAAGCATGGAGATCTGAAACCACCACATGAGCAAGCTCAAGCCAGCCTCTCAGCAGATAAGAGGCCATTTGGAAAACACATGAGGCACCCCACTTGACAGCCAGACAATTGCCAGGTATACAAAAGACACATGAGTGCCAAACAGATTATCTGAGATCACCCATCTTCCTGCCAACCTACCAGTTGCCCACAGCAAGCCCAGGAGAGATCAGTCAGGCCTTCCCAGACAAGAACCAACCATCTCACGGACCCGCTCAGCCACTAAGTTTTGGGATGGTGTGTTATGCCGCAGAAGCTAACCAGACACCTCCTGTTACTTTGGATGGACCTCCGTGATCCTGCCTAGAGCCAGCCCCTGTACTTGCACACGTCTCATCCCCTCTTGTAGCTTTAGAGATGCAGCTTTATCATTTCTCCCTCTTTTCTTCTGCATCAAAAATGCTTCCCGTTTTAATGAATCATTCCTATTTACCAGGTTACAAACATGCTGTCATTTTTTCATGATGAAAAAAAAAACACACAAAACTGTCTTTTGACTCCACTTCCCCTGCCAGTTTCTGCCCCAATTCTCTACTTACCTTTGCAGCAAAAGGACTGCCTATTCTTGTTTCCCCCGATTTCTTTCCTCCCATTCTCTCTGAAATGTATTCCAATCAAGCTTTTGCCTCCATCCCTGTAACAAAATTCCTCATGTTAAGGTCACCAGTGAGGCCCACGTTGCCAAACCAATGAGCACTTCCCAGTCCACATCTTTGATCATTTAGCAGCCTACGACACAGCTGATCATTGTCTCATTTTACATGCACTTTCTTTTTCATATATGTACACCATGCTCTTCTGGTTCCCTTCCCACCTCTCTTGCAGCTCTTTCTTGGTCTTCACTTTTGTGTCCTGCTATTCTCCCCAAGACCTTAACATGTCAGTGCCCCTGGACTCCCTCCTGGGACTCTTCCCTACCACCTCTGGTGATCTCATCTATCAGCTACCATCTACCTGCTGAGGACAATCAATTTCTACTTGCAGCCTATAACTCTCACCTAATCTCTAAACTCATATCTTCAATGGCCTATTTGATATCCCTACCTGGGATATAAAGGAGACATCTTGAACTTAACACATCCAAAGCTAAATTAAGATTTTCTCATGCTCAAACCAGAGTCTTCCTCATGTCCATTGATGGAAACTCAATCCTTTCAGTAGCCAAGAAACCAAGAATCATCCCTTTTTCCTCTTTCTTTCATTATCACATATCCAATGCATCAAGGGAAACATCGAGTCTACTTTGAAAGACAATCAATCTTAATACTTCCTTTGCTTCCACCTAGGTGTAAGTGACCACCAATTCCCCCCTGCTATTGCAATGCCTCCTAACTGATCTCCTGCTTCCACTCTTGCCATCCAATTTACCAAATAAATACATTAAATATGGATAAACTAGGGATGAAGAGAGAAGAGTTGTCCTAATCTTGTTCCAAAAAAGGAGGAATTTTTTACTTCAACAACCTCCTCCCATAAAAGGGAGAATTTCACTGTGATTACTATGAACTTCCCCACTTTTTAAGAATTGATTCGGACTTCCGGCCAAGATGGAGGCATAGGTAGACACATTGTGCCTCCTTGCACAACCAAAAGAAGAACAACAAAGTCAAAAACAAAACAAAACCAGAACTGACAGAAAACTGAACTATATGGAAGTCCAGCAGCCAAGGAGTTAAAGAAGGAACATTCATGCAGACCGGTAGGAGGGGTGGAGACGAGCAGCCAGATGGAGAGGATACATGCAAGGAAGAAGCTGGTGGACTGGGCGGTCCCACATTCTCCTGTGGATAAACTGGGAGGAACAACTGGGGAGTGAGACAGACCACGCAACCCAGGGTTTTAGAGCCAAGAAATAAAGCCTCAAACCACTGATTTAAAACATCTGTGGGAGCTGAGGCAGCAGTGGGAGAAACTCCCAGCCTCACGGGAGAGTTCGTTAGAGAGACCCACAGGGTCCTAGAATATACAAAAACCCACCCACCCGGGAATCAGCACCAGAAGGGCCTAGTTTGCTTGTGGGTAGCAGAGGAAGTGACTGAAAATTGGCAGAGAGTAGAGCAGGCCGCATCGTTCCCTCTCAGACCCCTCTGGCACATACAGAGTCACAATGCAGGGATGTGGGTTGGCCAGGCCTGGTGAACACCTAAGGCTCCGCCCCTCACTACAAACAGGCACAAGGAGAGAAAAAAATGGCCCAAATGAAAGAATAGATCAAAGCTCCGGAAAAAATACAACTAAGCAACAAAGAGATAGCCAACCTAGCAGATGCACAGTTCAAAACACTGGTCATCAGGATGCTCACAGAACTGATTGAGCTTGGTCACAAAATGAAGGAACACATGAAGGCTACCCAAAGTGAAATAAAGCAAAATACACAGGGAACCAATTGTGATAGGAAGAAAACTGGGACCCAAATCAATGGAGTGGACCAAAAGGAAGAAAGAAACATCAACCAGATAAGAATGAAGAAACAAGAACTCAAAAAAGTAAGGAGTGCCCTGGCTGGTGTAGCTCAGTGGATTGAGCACAGGCCTATGAACCACACGATCACGGTTCAATTCCCAGTCAGGGCACATGCCTGGGTTGCAGGCCAGTTCCTGGTTCCTGGCAGCAGACGCATGAGAGGCAACCATACATTGATATTTCTCTCCCCTTCTCCTTCCCTTCCCCTCTAAAGATAAATAAATAAAATCTTTTTAAAAAAAGTGAGGAGAGGCTCAGAAACCTCCAGGATATCTTTAAACATTCCAACATCTGAATTATAGGGGTCTCCAGAGGAAGGGGAAGAAGAAGAGCAACAAGTGGGAAATTTATTTGAACAAATAATAAAGGAGAACTTCTCCAGTCTGGCAAAGGAAACAGACTTCCAGGAAGTCCAGGAAGCTCAGAGAGTCCCAAAGAAGTTGGACCCAAGGACAAACACACCAAGGCACATCATCATTACATTAGCCGAGATTAAAAAGAAGGAGAGAATCTTAAAAGTAGCAAGAGAAAAAGGAGACAGTTACCTACAAAAGAGTTCCCATCAGACGGTCAGCTGATTTCTCAAAAGAAACCTTGCAGGCAAGAAGGGGCTGGAAAGAAGTATTCCAAGTCATGAAAGGCAAGGGACTACATCCAAGATTACTCTATCCAGCAAAGTTATCATTTACAATGAAGGGCAGATAAAGTGCTTCACGGATAAGGTCAAGTTAAAGGAGTTCATCATCACCCAGTCCTTATTATATGAAATGTTAAAGGGTAAAGAAGATCAAAAATATGAACAGTAAAATGACAACAAACTCAGTTATTAACAACCAAACCTAATATATAAAAAAAAACCCTAAGCAAACAATAGAACAGGAACAGAATCACAGAAACGGAGATCACATGGAGGGTTGTTTATCAGCGGGGGAGTGGGAAGGGGAGAGAGTGGGAAAAGGTACAGAGAATAAGTAGCATAAATGGTAGGTAGAAAAATAAATGGTGGGAGGTTGAGAATAGTATAGGAAATGTAGAAGCCAAAGAACTTATACATAGGACCCATGGACATGAACTGAAGAGAATTCAGGTGGGAGGGGGTATGCAGGACAGAAGGGAATAAAGGGGGGGGATGAGACAACCCTAATAGCATAATCAATAAAATATACTTTTAAAAAGAATTGATTCACTTTATACACTGATTCATTTGAAGAAATGTGGCTGCAGTGTTAAAGGAAGGAAGAACAGTCAGTTACATTAACAGCTAAATTTCTCATGAAGCCTAGAGAGCAGCTTCTGTGAGCCAGCCCAGCATGTCCATGATTCAAGTCTGGGACCAGCAGAGGCAGCTCTTAAGGAAACCTCACCCTTCTTGTGGGAAGGAGTCGGGTCAGTGATCTGGAGTCGGTTTTGCAATCTCCACTAACCAAAAACTCAGCACCTTTAAGATGTTTTCACCCCTAGTGAGGTCCTACAAGCCCTTACAGAGGGGTAGAATTAAAGAGTGCTTCAGAAAAAAGCTTTTTGAGGATAATGGGTCCTGGGAAAAGGTCACTTTAAGTGAATCCATTTAAATGGGAAGCAAGATTTTATAGTAAAGAGTGGGAGTTAGGGGGAGTGTGAATCAGGGCTTTATTTTTAAAAGAATTAAAAATTATGATAGTAAATTTATATTTTATATTTAACTACAATTTGATTATAATTGCAACTATAGAGCAATCCTTAGAACAGAAGTGTGAATCATGACCTGCTTCGGGCATGCTTTATTCTGGAAAACAATTTGTAACATAGCAAAGCATGACACATCACTTCTCATCTGACCTTCACAGCAAGGTTTTAAAGAAAGGAAATTTTGCCAGATAGTCAAAGGCTTTATCACTTTTCTCCAGGACCCTCTCCTAACTTTTCGAATTTCTGAGCATCCCTTTCTGAAGCCTCCAGCATGTCATCATCTTTGTTGATTTTCTTCCTCAGTTGTAACCAAACAAACTCCGCCAGACCTTCATTGCTTGGAGACTTTCTAATAATTATTGAATCAGCCCTCCACCATCCCTTTTATTATCATAGTAAAATCCTACATCTTTTAAAGACTGGCAGTGTCTCTTGGCAACTGGCTGGCATAGCAATCACAGTGAAGAGATCTGACATCATTGCCGGAGGAAGACGGATGCCGATATTAAGCCCCAGGGAGGTATGCAGCGGGGACTAGCTTTATAAGGATTTGTTTGTTCCTGAGCGTTTCAAATGCTGGGGTGACCTTTATTTTGGGGTGTTCCTAGAGTAAATACTCTGATAACAAGGTTCCCTTGCACTCAAAAACAGGAGTTGGCACTGCAGTCTGAGTGTAAGTGCTCTCCTCGGAGCAGTTTGAATGGTCCACCCCTGCTAAAGGCGGTCGGCTGCAACCTGTGCGATGCTGGCTGAGGGACTAAGGCCCACCCAGGCTGTGGACTCCAGACCCTGTGTATTTAAACCCTAAGGTGGTGTTCAACACCTAAACTTACAGCTCTGGGGGGGAACCCACAAATATCTACTTTGTGAGTGCTGCCATCTACTGAAGTTAAGTTTTACTACCAATTTCACTGTTGTTTACATTATAACCAACTTAGGGGGCACTGCAGTTTCTGACTTGGATAGGTCTGTCATTCACAACAAACCTCTTTTAATCACGCCTGAGTTTACACTAGTGGGGTGATTTTTGGAAAGCCCCTAGTAGACTCAGGATGGGGGCTGGTTGCCAGAGACCAACAACTTTGTGATTAGAAGGTTGGAACTTTCAACCCCACCCTCTGACCTCCAGATAGATGAGAGAGGCTGGAGTACATGTCATCGCTAATGGCCAAAGATTTAATCAGTCACGCCTACCCAATGAAGCCTCCATAAAAACTCAAAAGGACAGGGTTCACCCCTGGCTAGTGTGGCTCAGCAGATTGAGTGCCGGCCCGGGAACCAAAGGGCCACAGTTCTAGGGTCACAGTTCTAGAGTCACAGTTCAAGATACAGAAATATAAGCATGTCATTTAGAGATATGGAAATGAAGAAGTGGAAGCGGTAGCCTGTGCGAGGGGAAAATGGAGAAGTGGGGGGCAGTGTTTTCCCAGGAAACCCTGTAGGGCTATTTGACTTTTTGCCTCTAATCATGTATAATTTTTTAAAGATAAAAATAGAAAATAGAAAAATATAATATATTTTATTTTGAAAAATATAAAAAGGTAGGAGTTTCCGTATTTTTTTCTTGACCTCAACTTTGAAAACCTCTGCATTGACAACCAGCTCCTCGTGGGTGAGGCCCTGTGCCCCTGGGAGCCCTCACAGTGCCTGGGGACAAGCTGGGCCTACTGCACAGCTTTGGGAAATGAATAGATGAATAAAGAGGGACAAACAAAAACAAGGTTTCTTAAGACCAGGGTTTTCAAGTTATCTTTAGATCCTAGCATATAGGTGTGATCTAATTTGTTCAGGATAGACATGTAGAAGGTACAGTATTTCCATATCTCATACATCTATTTTTTCTGTGCAAAAAGAATAGAATCTGCAAAATGGAATTGACTACTAGTTCATAAGAGAGAGCATCTTGCTTAGCCTTACGATTTGGAGACCATCATCATTTTAAATTTGCATTCAAGAAGTGCAGTTGTCCCTCAATATATCACGGTTCACTTATTGTGGCTGTATCAAACCCGAGATACAGTGAAGTGGCAAAAAGTGAACCTCGATATGGTGAGGGATGACTATATACTTCACTGGTGAAAACCCATATAGAATTTTTTTAAGATTTTATTTATTTATCTTTAGAGGGGAAGGGAAGGAGAGTGAGGGAAATATCGATGTATGGTTGCCTCTCGTGCATCCCATACTGGGAACTGGCCTGCAACCCAGGCATGTGCCCTGACTGGGAATGGAACCGCAATCCTTTGGTTCACAGGTCCGTGCTCAATGGATTGAACTATGCCAGCCAGGGCCCCATATAGAATTTTATATGTTGTTAAAATTACTTTGGTTTAAGAATGTAGAAAGTGTTTAAGAGTATATGAAGTGTTTATAAGAGTGTGGGAAAGGTTAATAAGAGAATGGGAAAGATTTATAGGAGTGTGGGAAGGGTTTATAAAGCCTTAAAATGTATATAAATAATAAAATAAATATAGTGCTGCTACTTCGCGGATTTTCACCTACCGTGGGGGTCTCTGGAACGTGACTCCCACAATAGGTGAGGGATCACTGTAGAAGACTTTCAATGGGTGGGGCATAAAAGAATCACAGGGTAGGATTGCTGAGGAGGAGGACATGTGGTTTGAAGAGACACCGCTGCTCATTTGAGAACCACTAATATTCACAGGAAGCCAGGAAGGTGGAGTCAAGATGATGGTCTATGGTTCTAGGTCTGCCACTCACTCACCTAACACAGCACTTGGCCTCGATTCCCTGTTAGGTAAGAGGACTGCACTTGACAGTCACCAAGATCACAATTACGTCTGAAAATCACTGTCTGTACTACAAATACCATTCTGAATGGCAAAGGCAAGCCAGACTGATCTAGACAAGGTAACTCTTTTATCTTTAAAACAGAAATAAAAACATTCTGGAAATGAAAACATTTGATTTGTTTTTTTAGATTTACAAATTAAATAGTTCATAATCCTATTTGTTGAATAGAATTAGCGTACTGGTACAGTTTCTTTACATGCAAATGCCATGATGTTTTTATTTGGGCTCCCTGCCAACAGCTTCCCTGCTTCATAAATTCTATTTAAGATGCTGCTTTCTCTTCCTGATGTCTATGTGGCTAAAAAAAAAAGGAAGTATGCTTAAGTAATAAATGGTGATCCTCATCTCTTACTTTTGCTTAGGTTCATTTCTATGGTTTCTACTGCAATTATATTTCTCTACTAAGGATGGCTAAATACATATCTGCATTAAGAGCTTGTAAATGCAAAGGTAAGTGCTTGATTGGCTGCAATTAGGAACACACGAAAATAAGTACCAGGTGACAGTTTGCACTATACATCAAAGAGCATTAATGGAGGTGCCAGGAGCATATATTTCTCTTTTAAAAAATAACCAGGTAACAAAAAGGCATCAATAATGCCACCACTTAGAGAAAACCACCTTTAATAGACTGCATCATTAACGGTGTTCTCCAATTTTTTTCTTGGCAGATATAGCAAATGCAGCAGTTCAAAGACACATTTCAAAGGCTTAGCACACATACAAAGTCACATATAGACAAAGCTTTGTACGTACCATAGCTAAACCATGGGGGGATCAGCCCCTGCCAGAGATCCAGCAGAGAGGAAGCAAGGAGGAAGAAGTTCCCTGGCTTCTTCCTTTCTTTTTCTCCTGTCTCCCAGTAGTGCCTCCCATTGGCTGAACCAGTCAGAGCCCAGCAGACCTGAGAGTCTGGAAAATGCAGCCTGCAGGGGCCAAGCCCCAGGCAATCACAGAAGGGACAGGGCAAGGCATAAAACACAGGGTGAGCACAGTCCACCCCTTTTTCTACTCAGTGTTTATTCTCATCCTTCAACCCATACCTAACTCTCATAAAGTTACTTTGTGCTTCTACCTAACACAAAACTGTAGTGTGAGTGCCTGACATTAAGCTTTTGATCGCCAAGGCATCCATTTCAAAAGACATCTGTGAACATATTTCTAGCTACATGACACAGCTACTAGGAAAACAAACAAAAAAGAAATTAGGCCCTCCCCACCTACGAAGATCCTTCTTTCAGAAAACCCTGGGTAACCTAGATAACTGACTGGTTAGATGAATCTGCTTCTCCCTTCCCATCCCCTATTTCCTGCTCTTATGCTTTAAAATAGCCAATAAAGAGTAAACCCACGAAACCCTACACAGCCTACCCTCAGACCACAATAAAGGCAGAGCCCCAGGTCCTCCCCCTCCACCCCCACGTGTGGTGCTTAGATATGCCACAACATGGGTCCTGTTGGGGAAAATGTGTATAGTAGCTTTGCTAAGAGTAATAGGGCAGGGGGAGTGCCTCACGCATTCGTAGCTGATAAAATCACTCTCAACAAACTGGAACACAACAAAAATGTTAGGCAGAAGATATGTCCTACAAGTAAAGATGCTCTTACCCTCTCCTCAACAAGGGGAAGCAAATGCTATCTATCATGTTATCCACATCAAGTCCAGGATCTCCAAGGGGTACACAGCACCATTGGGTCTGGGTATATCTCCTCATAATCTGGTTGCCATTGAATTAAATGATAAAGTTAAGCACCACCAAACTCTTTTTGAAAAAAAAAATACAGGCAAGGTGAGGGGTGGCATCACTAATTAAAAACATTAGAAGTTCTCAACTTCCTATCTAATCACAAGGCCACTGTGGACATTTCACACATCCTTCCTCTACTACTACCCACATCATGTAACCCTTGCCTCCAATCAGAATCTTGGCTGGTTAAAGTTCTTTGCCCAGTGAGGCAACCCCAACCTTCATTTGTAATGGGTTTCAGTCCCTAATAATCCTTCCTTTGGGGGTTGTTATGGTCCATGCCCCCCACACTGACCTTTCCCTTTGAACATGCAGGCATTCAGAGGTGTCTCAGTGAATCTCCATTCCAGACATAGCGTTATCTGTCCCCCTTGTGTAGAAACGCCTCCAGCTCAGTGGAACCATTGTCGTGTATCCTGATGGAAGCCTTCCACTCTTGGAAACTAAGACTTCTAGGGAAGAGTAACCAAGGCTACAAAGATGAGAAGCCAAACTTTTGCAAGTGGGTTATTAGTTGTGAGAAGCCCCTCCTACTTTTCAGTCCTTGGTTCTCAACCTGTGTGCTCTCGCCATGTGAGAAAAGGCAATGCATATTGATTTTCAGTTCGAATCATATCCTGTAAGAGCACTCCAACTTGGCAAGGCTGTAACTGAGTCTTCAGCAGACCATCCCAACATCTTATCAGACCAGCTGCTTCTGAATTCTGGGACACATGGTAAGAATAAGTGGATCTTTTGCTGCACTCATTTATGGTAAAATTGGTTCCATGTTTGGAAGCAACATTGTGTGGGACACCTTGATGGTAAATAGGAATGCCATAAACCCATGGATAATGGTGCTGGCAGAAGCTGATGGACAGAGGAAAATAATCCATACTCAGAAAAAAATCAATGAGGACAAACTACTATCTACTTGATGATGGAGGGACTCCAATACAACTGACTTACTACCAGGTGTCTGAGTTTTCCCTCAAGGGAATGATGCCATATGAGGGCTAAGCATTGACCTTTACTGTGAGCATATTGTACACTCAATAGTGACAACAGCCAGATCAATCTTAGTGTGAAAAAAGTCCACATTCTTGTGTCCAAGCCTGACCTGCATTGTTGACGTCATGGCCACTTTCTACATGAACCCATTCAGTAAGCAACAGAGTGGCTTTAAAAAAGGACACCCAACTCATATCCACAGGATGGTCATCATGATTATTGTTCACCTGATTACTGTGTGGCTCCACTGATGTGGAGGTCTTTTGGTCAGTATTTATATTGGGTATAAATATCTTTACACTCTGTGCCTCTGCTAGGTCAGGTTTCCCAGAATTAGAGCCTGAGACAGAGGTTCATAGACATACGATTGATTTTTAAAGCTTTCTCAGGAGAATCTGATCAGGGAGTGAGAGAAACAGAGTAGGGAAGAAAAAGGAACTATGCAAGAATGTGGCTTCTAGTAAAATCTAGTTTTGTCCTGATCTAATGGGAAACTCTGGAAAGTCAATTGTAACAGAATTTTTCCCACCCTGAGCCAAGAGGAAAAGCTTTTGTAGTCCCATCTTAGTCAGTCATTGGCTGTGGCTTCCAGGTAGTAAAAGCAGCATAATTTCCAGGTACCTCTGGGTAAGACAGCTTCAGTTTTTCAAGGGCAATCCTCCTGGGAAAGTTGTAAATATGAGATGTTGCCTGAGCACCCGTATCAGTTCAGAGATGTGCACACAAGCTAAGCATTAAAAGACTCCATTTCTAGTGGCCTTGATCACCTTTTGTAGACCCAAATTTCTAACTGGTCATTTTCTTTTAGAATGAGGGACAATCTTTAATATTTATATCATGTGTGATGTAGTACTGATTAATTCTTTCAGCCTTTACAAGCCTGAAAACATCATTATTACACATTCATTTTTGATAGATTTTTTATTGGGTATAAAATTTTAGATTGATAGGAGTTTCCTTCTTAGTATTTTAAAGATATTGCTCCAGCCCTGGCTGGTATAGCTCAGTGGATTGAGTGCGGGCCTGCAAACCACACGATCTCGGTTCAATTCCCAGTCAGGGCACATGCCTGGGTTGTAGGCCAGTTCCCAGCAGGGGACTCACAAGAGGCAACCATACACTGATGTTTCTCTCCTTCTCTCCTTCCCTTCCCCTCTAAAGATAAATAAATAAAACATTTTTTTAAAAAAGATATTGCTCCATTATCTTTTCACCTGCATTGTTTTCAACAAGAAATTTGAAGTCATCTTTACCATTTTCCATCAATGTGTAGCACACCTTTTTTCTCTGGCTATTTTTAAGATTTTCTATTTATCATTTGTTTTAAACAATTTGTGATAAAACTTAGTGTAATTTTCTTCAATTTTTTTGGTGCTTGAGTATATGTGGGGCTTCTTAGATACATAGGTTTATATTTTTCCATCAGATTGGGGAAACTTTCAGCTATTACTCATTTAAATATTTTTCTGCCTTTCCCTTGCTCTCCTCTCCTTTGGGAATGCCAACTATACTTACATTAGGCTATTCAAAGTTGTCCTGCAGTCCACGTACATTTTAATTTCCATCTCTGAAAGCTTTATTTAAATCTTTGTTTTTCCATCTTCCATGCCTCTAAGTTTTTGAACATATGTTTAGAGGTATAATAATTGTTTTAATATTCTTGTCTGCTAATTCTAATATCTGTGTCAATCCTAGGTGGTTTCAACAAAATAATCTGTCTCCTCATTACGGATCATATCTTCCTACTTCTTTGCATTGCCTGGCAATTTTTTTTAGATGGAACACGTTGTAAAATTTACTTTGTTAGGTGTGGATATCTGTCTTTCTATAAATATTCCTGAGCTTTGTTTTTTGATACTGTTAAGTTACTCGGAAGGAGTTTGAACCTTGTGGGTCTTGCTTTTAAGATTTGTTAGGTGGGACTTCAACAGTGTTCATTTAGGGTTAATTATTTCCCATCACCATGGCAAGACTCTTCTGTGTACTGTGCTCAGTGGCCTGTGAACCTTCAGGTTTCCCAGTTTGGCTGGTGGGAACAGGCACCATTCCTGGTTCTGTGTGATCACTGGGCATTGTAACCTCTCACCCTTTTGGATATTTTCCCCGACTTCAGGTTGTTTCCTCAAATACATTCACTGATCATCAGTATTGTGCTAAATACTTGAGGAGAACCCTCTACAGGTGTCTGGATTTCTCTCTGTGGGCAGGTTTCCCTTCTTTGCTGAGCTGTCTTGAGAACTCTAGCTTATTTTCTTCAGACTCTTCTACTCCTTCTCTTCAACTCAAGGAGCCTACCAGTCTCTGTCTGGGTTCCCCTTCCTGTACCATGGCCTGGAAACTCTCTCAAAGTTGGGCTCACATCCCTCATTCCCCATCAGGGATGACTGTCCTTCGTTGCCTATGACTTGAGTGTCTTGTTTCATATGTTTTGTCTGGTTTTTGGTTGTCCACATAGGACACATTTAGTTCTGGTTAGTCCATCTGGACCTGAATTGGAAGTCCTCTCTGCTGGTATTCGTATAAATTCCTTATCTCCATTGCTCAAGATGAATTTGCTGTTTTCCTAACCTTTTGAGTAAGATTTTTTAAAGATTTCTATTTATTTATCTTTAGATAGAGGGGAAGGGAAGGAGAGAAACATTGATTTGTGAGAGATACCTCAATGTGTGAGAGATACACCGATTGGTTGCCCCTCGCACACCCCCAACTTGGAACCTGGCCTGCCACCCAGGCATGTGCCTGACTGGGAATCGAAGTGGGGACCTTCCAGTTTGCAGGCTGGCACTCAATCTATTTGAGCCACACCATCCAGGGAAGGTTTTCAATTCATGTAATATCACTTTTTCTTATTTATAATGATATTCCTTTTCATCATAGTTTTAATCAAAACTCATAAATTTTTCCATCTAAGGTTTTTCTTTTGCTTTCTTTTTCTCAGTAGAGAAATTTTTTAAATCCCCAAATGTGTGGTATTGTTGAATCATTTACATATTATTAACTTGTAGTTTACCCATGTTACAATTAAAATCTGTTGGCAAGCACACCCCATAGTGGTTAACAGCTAGTATTCTTGACTCAGGAGGCTGGGATTTAAATCCATGCTTTTTTTTGTTTGTTTCACCTTGCACAGAATATTTAACCTCAGACTCAGTTTCTTCATTTGTGAAATTGAGATACAATAATTCCTACCTCAGATGATTGCCCTAAGAATTAAATTAAGATAATATGTATAAACCTTTAGCATACAGTAAATATTCAGCAAATCTTAGTTAAAGTTGATATTTGGAAGAATTTATACAGGATTCTTTGTGGTCAACTTTTGGTATTCAATTGGCATTAGCAAGGATTTCTTTAAAAGCAATACTCTCTGTAGGTATAACGTTCAATACAGCAGCACGTGCACTTGGTCCAGGCTCTCTACCTCCTCAGCGCTCTCTGAGTTTACCTGCAGGGGAACCTAGACATCGCAAGAACAGACACATCCCTGCTTCCCTACCTGAAGCTGCCCTGCGGGTTTCAGACTTAAAACCCCGAGAAACCACTCTCACCCAGTGAGGGCCAGGAGAAAGTACTTTCCAGCTTCGCTGCTCCTTGAGAGATCAAATCTAAGGTGCGTTGTACCTGTTCCTCAGAGAATCCCCAGAGGAACTGAGCTTCAGTTATCCGCAGGGGAAAACCTCTTCATTTACATACCCTGGGTGGGCGTTTCTTCCTTCCTGCATTGCTCTCTCTGCTCCTTTTTCTTGTGCATCCCGAGACTACCTCCTACCTCCTACGTAAACCATCTGCACCAAGAGTCACCTCAGAATCTGCTTTCTGGAGGAACACAGACTAACTATATTAGATTATCCTTGCAATTGTGTTGTTCACATCCTCTAAGCAGTGGTTCTCAAATCTCATTTTATATTATAATAAACTAGAGAACAATAATATAAAAATTTCTTGGAATTGTCAAGTTTTTTTAAATCCAGATTTAGTAAGGAGAGATTTTATTTGAAAAGATTATTGCAAAGGGGAGAGGGGTGAAAGAGACCATTCCACCAATTCCACTAAGCAGAGGAGGACTCCTGCAGTATGGAGAGCCCTGACCATGGTTTCTCCAGGGTTAAGCTAAAAAAATTTTTGTTTACCGAGAGGAGTAAATGAGACCAGGAAGAGTAAGGGTGATCTGATAGGACAGTAGATCCAAGAAAGTTTAGCCCTGAGGCCAGCCTTTTCTTAGGAGAGGTTGTTAAGTAGAAGTTAGGTAGTTGTGTGCTGGCTCAGGTTGGGGGTTGGGGAGGCCCAACCTCAGGGTCCTGGCAGAAGGTTAACAAGGTTAACATGTATTTTGTCCTGATTGCTCAGTGGAAACAAGTAGTTCAGCTGATTATTTATGAGGCTGTGTGCATGTGTGTGTTTCTTAACTTTTGCTGTTTCCAGGAACACCCAGCTCAGGTAAAATTCAACATTGTCAAGATGAAGCCTGGACAACAGTATTTTCTAGAAGCTCTCCAGGTAATATATAGGTTATAAGACAGAGAGACATATCGAATAACTGAAATGTATTGTCCGTATTCAGATACGAATTCAATCAGACCCATTTTTAAAGATGACATTTATGAAACAATTGGAAATTTTACCACTGACTCTTTGATGCATTTAAGAAATTACCATTATTTTTAGGTGTAATAATGACATTGTCCTAATGGTTTTTTATTAAAAAAATATCACTGTATTGTGGTTATAGTTTTTAAAGACAGTCCTTATATTTTAGAGACACTCACTGGAGGAAATATAGATTAAATAATATGATTTCTGGGATTTGCTTCAATATCAAAAGGGGAATGGAGTAGGGCATTAGTTGGTCACAAATTGTTAACTGTTGAAGTTGGACAGTGGGTCCTGTGAGGTCAACAGACTAGTCTATTTTGTGTATGTTTGAAACAAAAGCGCTTTTGGAAAGAAGCTCCCAAACTGCCCTTAATATGCAGATCGTGCTGGAAAACGCTTTTCTGGCCTTACTTTCTGTCTGCTCAGTGGTCAAAGCCAGGAGGGGGTTCGGTTAAGGGCTCTCCCTGCCCTCACTGCTGCATTTCCACCTGTTTCTCCCTGTATTTCCTGCAATGCTTGATTTATACATTTTGCTAGTTTATTATTTGTCACACTAGGGTTTATGAGAGATTCCCTTTTACTTTTCTTGAACAAATGATACATGCTCATGGCAGAAGTAAAGAAAAAACCAAGCCATGGACAAAGGCAGACAATGAAAAGTAGGTTTCCATTTCATCTCAGATCCCACTCCCCAGTGCCAGCCACAATTACCCATTTCTTCTGTCCCCATCAAGGGACAGTTGGTGTGTCTGTGAACATATGCATGTATATATGTACACACTCGCATGTCCTTTTTGATGTGTCATTGGGACTCTGGGATTTTACAGTCTGTTGGACTTCTTGCACTTACCATGTACGTCTTGTACAGAAACCATTCGTCGGTGCACGCACAACCCCGCACTGTAGCGGAACCTCACCCTTACTCACCCTTTTTCTGTGAGAGCTGCTCTATAACTCGGTAAATCACCCATCAGATAACGGTGCGGAGTAACTCTGGTGAACTCACCGCAGTTCTGTCAGGTGGAGAGACCGTCCTGCCCACCTGGTGGAAACATCAGTTTGGCCCTCGTCTGCATGCTCCCTTCCATGTTCCTTTGCTCTGCGTGAATTTGTGCTTCTTTGCCTTCTTTGAATCAGCTAAGACATCCGCCTACTTCCTCCATTACAAGCAAAACAGAAAACCTTTAACTTGTGTTCATTTCATACCTGTGTAGGAGGGTGCAGCCAGGGGGCCCCCAAAAGAAGGATTTGTAATGGGCTCCCAGAACTCAGGGTGTGTAGGAAGTATTAAAAATATGGGATGTCCTCACCCCCACAAGTCTGAGCTGGGGGGATGGGATACATGGAGCAGGGCCATTGAGTTGTTTTGCATAGCAACAGTTTCGAAGATAATCTCTAGAATGGTCATTTAACATATGACCTTTAACTGGTTTCATAGATATGGTAAATAGCTGTGGCCGTGCTTTGAGCCAGGGAGAAGGGAGTGACTTCCACTCAAGATATAACTGGGAGGCAACTCCCCAGCCCCTGTTACAGCGCCTGCGCGAGAGCTTGGAGATGACTGGCTCCATGCCATGGGGCCACGCCTGCCCAGACTCACTATGGCAGCCCAGTAAAGGTGCAAGGATACAGGAGTCCTGGCGGGTGTAGCTGATTGTGGGAGGGGTCAGAAATGGGACTGCAGAGGAAAATTGGCCAGGGAACTTAAACGTAGACTCGGCAGCCATTGAGGAGAGAACCATGCACTTTTGGCCAGAATGGGGACCCCTGCAGCCATGTGAGAGAGAATCACCATGTAGCTTTAGTGAGAAAACCAGGTGGCTTTGGCCAGAGTGGGGGACCGCCCCCTCACACCATGAGAAGAATCATCATGCAGCTTTAGCAAAGAAACACCACGTGGCTTTGGCAGAGAATCACCACAGGGCTTTCTATTTCTTTTCCTGAGATACGGTACCTTGGATTGGGCAAAGGGGGAAAGAAGGACTGTGTATGTGGGTGTTTTAAGGGATTTTGGGACTTTGATGAAGACATTAAGTCATGCCCTGGCTGGTGTAGCTCAATGGATTGAGCGCGGGCCTGCGAACCACACAATCGCAGTTCGATTCCCAGTCAGGGCACATACCTGGGTTGCAGGCCAGTTCCCGGTTCCCAGCAGGGGACGCACGAGAGGCAACCACACACTGATATTTCTCTCTCTCTCTCCTTCCCTTCCCCTCTAAGATAAATAAATAAAATCTTTAAAAAAAAAGAAATGCATGCTTTAAAAAAAAAAGACATTAAGTCATTACTCTTAAGTCTGTATAACTTGAATAAATAATTCCTTTCCTTTTCACCAATCTCTAACATGGACAGCTATAATTCTCTGGTGAAGGGAAAGGCGAACCTAGTAGAGGGGGACCCCAGGAGAAGGGGGGGTCTATTAGGTAACATCGTGGGACCCCCTTCCCTGGCGGCCAATCCAGGAAAACCATGGGAGATCACATGTGCAGTAGCTTTCCAACTACTCGTCACAGTAAACACCTGCCGAAACTAGCCAGGAAGGATCCGCCCTATATGAACAGAGTCCCTCCAGCCCATGAGGTCAGTCTCTGCTTGGAGTTGGCTACTCCCATGTTCTCTGCTATAAACTCTGAGTGATTGGTTCAAATCTTTGTCCCGATCACCAGAAACCTGGTTACCTGTGATACCTGCATGAGAATTGTGATTTTACCTCTTTTTCCTTTTTTCAGAACTACCTTTTAACAGTATTTTGCAGTTTGAGCATACAATTTTTTGGATGTAAGGAAAACCCAACTTCATTTTTGTTTCTCATTGCCCTGTGTCTAGAAGTATCAATGACTAATCTGTCCCAATCATTTGCTTCAACAATGTTTCAATAAATACTGTTTTACTTGTGTTTTCACTCTCCAAAAAGATTATACCAACTTACCCTCCCACTAAGGGTATAAAATCATAGGTTCTCTCAACACTGCACATGATCAGACTTTTAAAAAATGGAATCTTATTTAAATAAGTATTTCCTTCATTGTGAATGAGATCAAGCATATTAATTTTCTTGTTCTATAAGCTGCCTATTTATGTTCTTTGCCCAATTTTTCATTGTGTTTGGTATTTTTCACATTCATTCACTACCTCTCCTCCTATAGTGAGGAAATTGGCCTTTGTCGTGTGTGTTGTGGCTACATTTTCCCACTGTGGGGCCAGGGCAACCACGAAGAAATGGCGTGCAGCAGGCATAGTCCGACTCAGTGGGTTCGGAATGGGGCTGCGCTGAGAAAGGCTGCAGCTCTCACAGCTCCTCTCGCCCTCCAGATGTGATCGAGTCGTTACCTTCTCACTCAGGGCAGGCAGCTCAGCAATGAGGATCTAACTGGAGTGAGTGCAAGAAAAAGGGTGCATTGACGAGTCACCATGGAAACTGCCCCTCCCACAACATTTGCCATTCAAAGGCTTATGCAGGCATTCAAGTACAACAAATTAGCAAAGGAAGATTTTCAGACTCACAACCCTAATTTTGAATGCACTTTGAAGGTGTTTAGAGGCATAAAGAATGCCTGTGGTTTTTGCAGGAGATTATTAGGAAACGAATTGTCTTCAGTGCCAGCTTCTGTGGAGGATAATTGGTGGAGACATTAGAGAGTATTTTGTTTTTGCTGCACTTTTCCTTCCTCGCCCACCTTGTGCTGAGGATTGCCAGTCCATAGTGCTCACTGCTCTCAGGAGTGGTTTGCACTACTGGGCCTTAAACAGAAGCTCTTTAAAGACTACCCCTCCCGTGGCTGGTGTGGCAGAGGACAGAGTGCCAGCCTGCAAACCGAAGGGTCACCGGTTCGATTCCCAGGGCACACACCTAGGTTGTGGGCCAGGTCCCCAGTTGGGGACATGAAAGAGACAACCCACTGATGCATCTCTCACACACTGATGTTTCTCTCCCTTTCTTTCTCCCTCCCATCCCCTCTCTCTAAAAATAAATACGTCAAATCTTAAAAAAGAAATTAAATGCCTTAAAATAAAAAAAGGACTACCCCTGGTCTTGCCTTTAGTGAGAGCCCAAGCTCACTAAAAAAGTTGGAAAAAGCTGAACTACAAATCTGGGTGGGAAAGGGTGTGTGGGGGACAAATTCCCTTTGTAGGGCAAAGAAGTCAGTGACAGCAGCAGTTTTGCAAGAAGTGAAGGACTGTGACTACTGTAGAAAGCATACAGATTGGTGACAGAACCTGGCCAATGATGGCAGGTGATCTTAGGAGGGTGGGACCCTGGATAGTGGGATTTCTGGCTGTAACAACAACAAAAAAAGGCCAGTTCTAATGGAAAGACCAGAAGCCTGTTCACTTTCAAAGGATACTGGGCATCTCAGCCCCAACCTTTGTGGCCTGAAGGTTGTTGGTGCCTCAGTGTATGACCCCTGGGATCTGTGAGTAACCTAAAGTGGATTAGGGGGGCCAGGGAATCCTTCATAATGACCCAGGTTGACTTCCATCATTTTGGCTGGCTGGGAGTTCAAATCATTAATTTAATTTTGATAATCTAACATGATATCTTTATATATCAGAGTTTGTCGAATAAGATTCACACCCACTGTACTTTTTGGGCCTAGAATTTAGGAAGCCTCAGCCAGTTCAGCTCCTATATAAAAGTCCTACCAAAAACACTACATTTGTGATGTAGTTTTAATCCTTTTTCCCCACTTAGTAAATGTTCATAAATGTATAGATTTTGCTTTATTTTCTTTTGTTTTCACAATCTATTATAGATTTTTATGGTACCAAATAGGTTTCCTAAAAAGGCCTTTGATCATGACATTTTACCAGCAGGAAATAAGCATTTTAAGGCCTGACTTGTCATGTTACAGCCAGAAAGGTCCAAAATCAGGGATGGGCTAAATGGTTCTCTACTGCCCTCTAGTGGATATGATAGACAAAGGTGGAAACATTTTTGAAATGGAAAAGAGACATTTATATTTCTAATACTGGCGTGTAAAAATATAGCCAGAAAGCGATAGAAAGAATTAAAGGCTGTTTTTCTCAGTGGGTTCAAAAGTAAATGCACTGTTGAATGATGAGTCATTTAATACCATGCCTTCTGAGACTGTATTTAAACCTGGGGATTTGCTGATAAGACAAAATAGCACACAACTTTTAACAAAGATCTTAAGCATTGTGTCCCTATATTTACTTATAAATATTGTTTTACTTATGCATTCTTATTTAATTATAATCTCGGAGTCTATTATATGTCATAACACCCTTCTCAGTAGAGAATCATTAAAGAGTTATAAGGAAATTATGCAACTTCTCAATTTCTCCATGAACCTGAAAGATGCATGACCAGCTTGCACGGACGTTGACTTAGCACTTCTACATAACCAACATGAGGCTTAAAATTCTACTCTTTTTAAAACTGATCTTTAAAGTATCCAAATTGATGCATTAATCACTAGCAGGCAGTAGCAGTTGCAAACCAAGCCTCTACTTGATGTCACGTTTTTAAACAAATGTTTAAAACATATCAATTCCACTAAACAATTAAAACAAAGAAACTAAGACATCTATGTCTCCCCCATCCCCCCAGTGATGGCAAGTCTGTAAGGACATACCTGGTTACCTTCACTTTGTTCAGTAAAGGGATTGATCATGGAGCAAGAAAGTATGTATTGGAGCATGAGGACAATCTGTAAAAAGGCCTGATCATAAATCTTTTTCCAGGCTGTGGAGAAAAAGAGAGAAGGCAAGAACAAAAATGAAATTTCAAGCTCATCTGAAAACTTTAAAAAGCGATAGAGCCAGGCAGAAAACTGTACTTGAACAACAATAAAAAATGCTAAAAAAAATAAAATAAAATGCTAAATTAAAAAAAGAAAGAAAAATAGTGATAGAGCCTATATTGCATGAAACAAAAAAGAGAACCTATCCCAGAAAATTACAGCACTTTGGCAATGTTTCCTCGGCAACACGATGATTAAAAATATTATCTGAAATATACTGAAGAGTTCCTACGTACCAGGAACTGTGCTAAGATTATTTCATTTACCTTGAGAAGAACCACATGAGATAGTGTTGTTATTCTACTTGACAAATAAGGAAACTAACCAATCTCCAGAGAAAATTTAATGAGAACAAATGTGGTTTATTTGGAAGCAGACACCTTTTAGAACTCAATTTATTAACTTTTAAATTTTACTGCATTTTCACTTAATGTGAGTATGGATCTCTTTTCAGGATGCCAAAGTTTGTATGTACTCTAGGATGTTAAGTACAGGTCTCAAAATCTGAGAACAATAAAATAGGTGTCAAGCCTTCTTACATTTCGAATAAACTTGCCCATCTTCCTATGCAGTAAATGCCAAGAGACTGACGAAGGATTTCTACACAGGAGAAGACAAAGAATTAAAGGGAGTTGACGAGGCTGATGGTGAGAATCTCTTTGCAGAGCTGTGAAGGGGCTCTGACATTTTCCCATCTTCGTGGAGAAGGGAGGAGGTCTTAGTTAATTACCGCAGCCCAACAAATTACCTCACCACCAGGACATTTCAGACAACACATTTCACATGTGCCCTGTAGATCAGGAATTTGGGAGCAGTTTAGCAGAAAGGTCCTGGTTCAGAGTTTCTCATAAACACTCAGGATGTCATTTAATTAATCAAGGTCAGATGCACACACTCTTGCTGCAAGAAGGTTAAAAAAAGAAGTGGGTGACTGTCTTTCTCACTTTCTGTAAGCAGTGCTCGCCACAACCAAGGCACACAGTGGGGAATTCCTCAGACACAGAAAAAGAACTCAAATGGTGGCCAGCACAAAATAAAACCAAAGAAATGTCAAATGTAAAGTCTTCCCTTTGGCTGCTCAACACCAATATAACCACAGCTTTCAATGCTTATATGTCAAAAACAGTTGTCACTGGAAATATTGCAACTATCCTTCATACAATCAAAGATGCACTCAACTCTGTCACCCTCCAAGGGAGTCAATCCAATGTTCCGTCAGTTACCCTGTCCATTCACCCATTTCTAAGTCTAGAACTTCAAGCTGATACCCATTCCTCTACAACTTACAGACTAACTAACGAAACTCACCAACAATAGCACACCCTACAAACGATAATGAAAAAAGAGTAAAGGATGCAAATAAGTTAAAAATGAAAAGTAAACATGATACATCAACAAAGGAAATATAAATAAAGATGTCAGCTCTCATTTCCTCCCTGATCCTGAGGATTTCCCCTCCACTATGACCTAGTTTCTTTTCCCACCCTTGCATCTTCCTGAACCTTCAACCAATACCTTCATTTCTAAAATATCTGGGTGTGTGATGGACCTACCTGTCTGTGCGTGCCAACAAACCCATTCCTGCACACCAGGGTTAATTACTCCCACCGATGCTGTAACCTTGTTCTTCTCTTCCTTCTCTTGACTATCTATCCAATGACGCAAGACATGCAACACGGTTAGACAGCAGTCTCAGCTTCAAATCAATGGAACCACTGTTAAGCCTTTGTTTCCAGAATTCCTTTCTTTGATGACAAACCTCTACACCAGCAAAGCCCAGAATCTCAAAAAGAAAGGCCATTAACATTTTTTAAGTGGGGTCATTAGGCATAATATTTCTTTGTTCCTAAATTCATCAATTTTTGCTTATGGAACTGCGGTGGCTTTAAAAACATATCCACAAATCCTTTGACACTTCTCCCATAAAAGGAGTCTCCTTAGATATAACCAGCCTTATATCTAAGGAAGGAGCACTTCAGGACTTCCATTGTTAGTTTGGAAAAGGCATTAATTACAATTTCCACCCGAATCTCTCTTTTCTGGGATGCTGGCTCCTAGGTTGTAAGGAACCAAACAGCACTGTGAACAGGCCATGGGTAGGTGTCCTGGTACAGATTCAGCATCAGTCACCAGAGAGGGCCATTAGATGATTCCAGCCCCCCAATTTTTTAGCTGTCCCAACGGAATCAAGTGAAAAGTGGAACAGAGATAAACTGTCCCCGTTGGGCCCTGCACAAATCATGTAACAGATCTGTAAGCAAAATGTATGTTGTCATTATTTTAAATCACTAGGTTTGGGGGTAAACAGCAATATAGGAATAGGAATAAAGAGTGCCAAATATTGGACACTAGTTCAAAGCATGTACTACATCCCATAAGGCAGCATCAAAAAGGGTTATTATCTCCCAGAAGGCACCATAACCAAGGCTTCAGTAATACCAGGTGCTTCTTGGCGATATAATATATGATTAGACCAATATATTCCATAGGCATTAGCCCACGGTACCGCTTCTTTCATTGCAGAGTGAGTTTCTTGGTCAGAAGTGGTATGGTGTCAGACACAATGACATGGTAGGAAGCATTCCGTAAGTCCCCAGAGGGTGGTGCTGACAGCAGCACAGCAGAGAGAGCCTGTGTAAATCTGCAGTAAGTGTGCTTCAGAGAGGACACATAACTGTCCCCTCAATGATGTGGAAGGACCAATGGGACCCACTTGCCTCCAAGTTTTTGGCTGATCCTCCTGGAGCGCGGGGTGTCATCACCAACTCCGGATTGGCCACTGCTGCTGGCAGCCAGAACACTCAGCGATGGCTTGGTGATCCCAAGCATAACTCCAATCCTGTTATTGTAGCCATTTTATTCACAACTCCACTGAGCAAGTGCTGAGCCTGGGAAGGGAGGCTGAACTTCATCCACAGAGACATTCATGCTGCCCATATCATTCTTAAGATTTATTCTGCAAGGTCCAGAATATCCCTTCCCAAGTCTTCCTTATCACAATTTTCCAATCTTGCTCTTCCCATGTCCTTGACCAACTGGCCAAACAATCAGCCTTCAGTCAGGAATTACTACCCAAGGTCATCTTCCCTTTCAGGCAAAGAGAACTTCAAGACATACTGCTGGACATTCTGTCCATTAAAAGACCTTCCCACCTTCAATGTTCTTCAGGTCCAAAGTGGGACCACAACCGCCTAACAATCCATTTCTGGCAAGCATGAGCATACTGCGCAGACTCATACACCTGCACGGGGCCTAGCACATCTGGGGTGCTCAAACAGGTGTCATCTGAATAATTTCTAAAAATGCAGATCCTGTCCCTCCCCGGCTTACTTCCCATAGCTTCCCATCGATCTAAAAGACCCTGCTGGGTGTGGCCACTGTATACTCCTTCCCCTTGTTCTCTGTACTCTAAGCCTTCGTCCCTAATTCCTGGACTGTTTCAAGCTCCCTCCTGCCACAAGATCTTTGCTCAGACTGCCCCCTCTAAGTCCATCCTCAGAGCTTGACTCAAGGATCACTTCCTGTCTTTTAACCATCTTTCTTCACTGTACTTATAGCCATATTCGTGTATATGTTTAATTAATTTCTGTCTGACCCTAGGACTCTATAACTATGTGCACTTAACAGTGACCGTCCCCCGCCGCACCTAATATAGTGCTTGGTACTCAAGAGGTGCTAAAAATTTTGTTGAATAGATGAATGAATGTGTCTGCAATAAAATGTAGTATAGGAGGTAATTTATCTACAAATTATCACTGCCAGTTTTGCTTAAGAAGCTTTCTGCCATTAGTTTCCACTCCTCTAATTCGCATTTCTTTATTAAAAAAACACTTGTCTAGACTTTCCTAAGCATTATTTCTATGCTAGCACGATGCAAAAACAAAAGTGACTACATATGAAACTGTGAATATACTAAGAGCCATGTTGTAAAAAGTAAAAAGAATCATCTTAGTATCTTATTTAACCCAATATATCCAAAATATTTTCAACATGTAATCAATATGAATATTACTGAAGTATTTTACATTCTTTTCTCCATACTGAGTTTTTGGAGTTTGGAGGGCATTTTACAGTCTCAGCAAATCTCAGTTTGAGCTAGCTCTGTTTCAGGTGTCCCTAGACACATGTGCCTAGTGGAGGCTGCATGGGACAATGCAGTTCTATGGAATTCACTTTCACAAGCCTGACAGCCCTCAGCACCTATAGCGTCAGCAGAACTCCGAGTCAAACCACCAGAAGGGTCTGTCACAGTGTAACAGGTAACTTAAACCTTATTCTAATGTGAGCCCACCTTCCTCAGCATTTGCAACTTAAAACGTTATGTCAACAATCAAAAACAGAAATGCATAATCGGTGTTGCAATGGTGTAAAAACATGTATATATCTTTTTCAGTAAATGAAGCCCACGTTTATATTTCAACTTAAAAAACTGTCTCTGAAAACAATTTTTACTAGTGTGTATTTTTCACCTTCCTAACATCCTCTTATGTCTTCTTTAAACGGACAATTTGCTCAAGACGGGAGCCACACCTCCTTTGCCATATTCCCCTTTGAGGCCAGTCCATAATTCTCCGCATTTTGGGGTGTGCCACGGCAAATCTGTCGGTTCTCTTGACTGTCCAGAAAATTTCGGGGAAGGGTGTCTGCCCAAGCGAACCCTTATTCATCCATCCAGCGCTTTCCTTAGGCCCGCTGGGGCCTCTGGAATTGGCTGTCCGAAAAGCAGTAGAAGCCGGAGTTCACGGGCACACGGAGCCGGACACGGACTGCTCCCGCGGCTCGGACCCGCTCGGTCTCCGCCAGCGTTCTGTGCACCAGACAACTTTTCAGCACTTTTACCTCACCTCGGGGCTGTCGGCCACGGCGACCCACAGCCCTCGGGGCACTATCGACAACCTAACCAACGCAACACCACCTGCCCCGGGCCAAAGGGTTAGAAGCGCGACTTCCGCCTGGACGGAGACACTTCCGGAAGTGACGTAGAAGTGTCAACATGCAAGATGGCGGCCCATCACCGGCAGAACACGGCAGGGCGGAGGAAAGTGCAGGTATGGGAACCTGGCTCCTCTACCTCTTGGATGTGGCTGCCAGCCCTGGCCCACCTCCAGCGAGCAGATGCCTCGGGCCGCGATCGGCCACGGTAGCGGTTTGGGGCGAGTGGGACGGGGTGCGGCCGGCGGCGAGGGGTGGGGCCGCGGCATTAATGGTTTGAGGAAGGGGCGGGAGGTGGCCGACCTGGGCCCAGGGCCGGAACTTTGGATGCTCGGTTCGGATCCTGGAGTTGTCGGTTGTCCGCTTTCTCGTGGGCTTGGGCTTGCGAGGTCGGGATAGGCTCCTTCACCGCCCACCTGCCTCCCTCTTCCCTTGTTTTTCTCCAAAGCCCCTCTGCACTAGCCGACTCGGAGCGGAGGCCTCCGGGGGCTTCCCCTGGTGGCTAGCGGGGACTGAGGGGGTGGGCCTGCGCGGGGGCGTGGCGGGGCTGTAGGACGCGAGCTGTGCTACGGGCTTTCTGCGGTTTATGCGGGAGTTTTCTCCCTGGTGAGGTGGAAACGATGGCGGGGGGTGCTGTGTTAGTGGGGAAAATATAATTTTTACTGTTTTGGAATTTAATTTCGTCTTCTCTTCATCTTTAGTGTTCATCCTTGAATGTTCTTTTCTGTTTCTATAATTTATTATATAAGGGTAAAGCGTTATCTAACCCTTCCGTGTGTGCTTTGTGCCTTCGTGAATCCACTCTTGTTTTATGGGTACATTTGAGAGTTATTGTTAACCTATTTTCAGTGATGCGAGGAGTGAAGCTTCGGTACAGGTATTTGCTGCAGGTATAGTGTATGCAGTAGTGGCGGTTTGGTGCGCTTTTTCATGAAATCTTACTGAGCACTTAGTTTAGGCCCCAAAATGTACAAACAATGGAGATAGTATAGAAATAAATAACACGCAGGCTGTCTTTATAAAACGGCATTATATGTGGTTCTACAGGTTGAAATTAGTGAGTGTTCCTTCAGTAACGTGACCCCAGAAAATTGCTGTAAGCCATAAAGTCTTCTGGGCAGTTCACTTTTTTGTCTTATTGATCTCATAGGTGGGTACCATATCCTACACATTCAATAGATGTATTGAAAGAAACCTATAAAAACCTAAAGTAGCTTACCTGTTAGGCGGTTTTTAAGTGCATCAGTGACCAAATTTAAGTAACCTCAGCATACAATCCGCGTGGGGAGAATGTCTGCTTTTGACTAAAATGGAACTTAAAATTGTAACTTGGTTGTGTACTAGACATTAGAATGGTGCAGTCTTCAGGGTGGTAAGGAGAGTTTATTAGGCCTCTCAAGTTTCTTGCATTTACACTTAAGCACCCATATAGAAGTATAGGATAGGGAAATGTAAATCTGCAGTGTGTGGGGAAACTCAGTGTTTTAAAAAGCTGAGTGTGAGCCACTGCATGCTGAATGACAGTGGTGATAATTCCACTCTTCTCTGATCGAAGTGCAAAACTAGAGTTTGAGGTTCAGCACTTCTCACCTTCTTAATAGGTATAGATCAGATTGATAAATCGAGTAACCATTTCCCATGGAGCGCATTCAGAAGAACTTAGTCTGCCGAGAAGGAGATTAGCGAGTCTTATTAGCTGCTGTAGGAATTTTTCCCCAGAGTGTACAACCAGTGTGAAAAGCCACAGAAATTTATTTTATCTTGAGATGAGGGAGAACTTTTGTTTATGGAAATGTTTTTAAACAAGTATGCGTTCACTGCAAAAAAAAATCCACAAACAATACAGAAGTATAAATGATAATTATCCTCCACTCTTCAAAGAAAACTGGGGACAGTGTGACATACAATCCTAGACCAGGATTTTTCACCTTGTTATTGACATCTTGAGCTGGATAATTCTTTATTGGGGTGGCGGAGGAAGGCGTTGTCCTGTGCAATGCCAGTTTTACGTGATCCTGGCTTCTGCCCTCTAGATATTAGCACCTTCCCAGTTGTGATAACCAAAAATGACTCTGGACATTTTCAAATGTCCCCTGGAAAGTAAAAATTGCCACCGATTGAAAACCAGTGTTCCATAACTCTTCTGGCACGTATTGGACTTAACATGACATTTTACTCTAAATGGAGTCATAACATTCACTGTTTTGTGTCTTGTTGGTTGTCAAAATTTTAAATATCTATTACTTTTGACCAAGAAATTCTCCCTTTAAATATCATTTTTCAGAAGTATATATACATATAACTTTCTGTAGTTATGCAAGGGTGTTTGTTATAGGAACTGTGAAAAAAATCTCTCCATCCATAGTCAATTAGAAGATAAGTTAGGTACATTCATGTAGTAGATTAATTTCTAGTTATTAAAAAGATAAGATAGCCCTGGCTGCTGTAGCTCAGTAGATTGAACACGGGCCTGTGAAGCAAAGGGTCACCTGTTCAATTCCCAGTCAGGGCACAAGCCTGGGTTGCAGCCAGGTCCCCAGTGGGGGACACATGAGAGACAACCACACATTGATGTTTCTCTCCCACTCTTTCTCCTTCCCATCCCCTTTCTCTAAAAATAAATTTTAAAAAATATAAGGTAGATCTGTATAATTAAAAAGGGAAGGTGTCCAGAATTCAAAAAAGCATGGCCTCATTTCCACAGAGGAAATAATGTATTTTAAGAATCTGTATGGATATTAACAGTGATTGTCTCAGGTGTATCAGATTGTGTGTTTATAGGTAAGGCAGAAAATGGGATTTTTTTTCCTTGAACATATATGAACCTTCTTACTTTTAAACTTTTTACAATATTCTTTGCTGTTATAAATAAATCTTTCTATTTTGAAAAAGTATATATGGCTACATAAATATATCTTGTCTCCTTGGTTGTCTGTGTCTTGTATCAAGAGGCAGTATCCCTGGGCTCCATTACCAAATTACAGGCCAAAAGAACCCTTGAAACTTAGATTGATAAATAACCAGTGGAGAGGGATACAAACTACTGCTTATTAATTATAGACCTAATGAAGGAACACTTGTCTGCAATCTTCAACTTCTAAGGAGACTGGCCATGAGTAAGAGGGGTAGGGGTACATTTGTGATTGTCAGAACTATGATCAGATGATGAAATATGTGGATTCAGACATGTGATGCACTTGTGTGTTTCCTAGTAATCAAGATATCAGAGCAAGTCTTCTCACTCCCTGGTGGTCCCTTTGTGTTACAGTTTTCCAGCAGCCTGAGTCAGTTGGTTGACTCTGTCTCCATCTTTCCTTCAACTGTGGCCTCAGTCATTCACTTCAGGATTCTCCGTGGCGGGGGAGGTTGGATAAAAGTTGATTCCTGGTTTAGGAGCAACAACGTGCCCTCACACTCAGAGTGTGAATAATTGGCCCTCACACTCAGAGAGTGTGAAGAGGATAAATAATTGGTCTTTCATACCAATTCCTTTGGTTGGAAATGACTCGGAACCCAACTTGACCAGGCTCACGTGATAAAACACTGTTGTGGCTCAGGTAAGTGAAAACTCAAGAGGTAGTGCTAGTTTTATGCAAATCTGAACCAGAGGGTCGCTGTGACTCTGTACCCTAGGAAGTGACGTAAAGCCAGCTTTACAGTCGGGCTGCCTACAAGTTGTCACCTCCTATTCCCGAACTCTTGGCTCTAGGCCTTGCCTCTTGGTGCGGCGTCCAACCCAGACCTTGTGTCCTTCCACTACATTATCCAACGTAACAGGGAGTCTTAAGTAGCCCCTGCACAGTTTCCCCTAGGATTTGCTTGCCTTGAGGATAAAACAAAGGGAGCAGAAGTGAGGAGTAGAGAGACAACCAACAAATGTCCATTCCACCAGTACTTAAGTCCTTTCCCTGCTCAATATCTAGTTATTCTAGACCTATTCAGAGTTCAGTGTGTTCTTGACTCCTGATTGAGTCCCAGTTCTGGGCTGGTTGGTTAATCTTTGACACTTTTTTTTAAGGATGTAGAATGATGCCACATCCGGACTTCTCAAGAAAAGACCCACACAGATTAGCCATATCTGAGCCGCTTTTTATGTGGGGTGGGTGATTAAAACTGTGGTGCCAATGTGACGTCCGTTCAGTGGCATGCTTTCTCTAAAGGGCCAGAGAGTAAGAATTTTGAACAGTGCAGGCCACTGTGTGTCATAGCCACTGAACTCTGCTGTTGAAAGGTGAAGCCATCCATACAGCTACCCACCTGGGTGTGGCAGTGGTCCGGAAAAACTTTGTGTACAACACAGGATTTGGCCCCTGACAGTCTTTTACTGACCACTGGGAAAGGAGTTTTTTAGTGAAACCACTGTGTAGGAGAAGGCAGTCAAGACTACTTTTCAGAATACTTTTTAAAATTAACACTCTAGAAATATAGGTTCCAGCAGGAAAAACAGATGTGAGAATTATTGACATTTGGCCAATTTTTCTTGGCCAAATTTAACCTGATTTAGCTTGATAGCTAAAAGTAGTCTTACACAAAAGAGCTGTGTGATTCCATTTATGGGGATGTTATAGAACAGGCAAAACTCATCTAGGGTGGAAAACGTCGGGTCTAGATTGGGAGTGGGGTGTAGCGGCTGGGGAAGCAGGTGAGGCAGCTTCTCTAGGATGGTGGAAATGTTCTGTGTGTCTTATTGGGTGTTTGTATGCACAGGTGTGGTCATTTGTCAGAAGTGTCTGTGTACACTTAGATTTGTACGTTCCACTCTAAATTTTGCTTTTAAAAAACAAGCACCATGAATAAATAATGAACTCATTAATGATGTGCATGCTGAAGTATTTTAGGGGCAGATGGTGTGCGACTTACTTTGAAAGGCATCAAAACATAACAGGATCAAATGGATAGATGGGTATGAGGTAAAGCAAATGTAGAAAATGTTAATCATAGAATACTTGTAAGTGGTAGGTATCTGAATGTGTGCTGTGTAATTCTTTCAGCTTTTGTATATGTTTGGAATTTTCCATAATAAAGGGTGGGGAGAAAATAAGCTTTAAGGTTAAATAATGGATGGTGATAACAGCAGAAGATGGGGGAGCGAACTGTTAGTTGCTGTAGCCAGAGGAAACCTTGCTGAGAGGTTGATGTAGTAAGGATCTGCAGAAAATGCGCTTGTCGTCGGGGGGAGGAGCTTTCCAGTGAGAACATCAGATGCGAAGGTCCTGAAGTGGGCCTGTCCCTGGCCTATTTGTGGAATAACGATACCTTTGTGGCTGGCGCTGAGTGAGGGGAAGCAGAGGAGATGGAATTAGAGAGGTAACTGCAGGCCCTAGTGAGGTCCTGGGCTTTTACTCCAGTGCGAGGTGGGGAGCAGATTGGCGGATTTCCAGCAGAGGGATATTCACAATGTGCACGTGTTTAAGTTCAGCCTGGCTTCTGTATTCAGAACAGACTGCAGGTGGACGAGGACAGAGAAGGGGCGACCAGAAGCTGTTTAAGAAATCCAGATGCTGTGTGGAAGTGGCTCCACCCAGGGCGGTGAGAAGTGGTTGAATTTTGGATGGTGATGTGATGACAGAATATGAGGTGGGAAAAATTAAAGTAAGGGTGGCAGCAAGGTTTGGGGCCTGAGCAGCTGGAAGAATGGAGTTACCATTAACTCCATTGGTGAGAAAGACCACAGGGAAAGCTCTTTCGGAGAGAACTGTTGAGCTCTGTTTGGGACACGCCACGGTGAAGATGTCTGTTAGACATCTGAGTGGAGACGAGTGAATGCACACCTCAGGGGAGCCTGGGGGAACAGCCCAGAGTATCCCCTTGGTGCACCTGAAATGCTTTCAAAATACCCCTTCTTTTCTTAAAAATGTGAATTTTGTACTGACTCCCTAATATAGTCACATTTGTTTTCACATAAAAAATTGTTCAATTGTTGTGGTGGGCAGAATGCTGGCGCACCAAAATTCTATACTCTGATCCCTAGAATTTGCAAATATGTCATGTTATATGATAAAAAGGACTTTGCAGATGTAACAGACTTCAGAGTAGGGGGAATATTCTGGATTGTCTGAGTGGGTCCAGTGTAATTACAGGAGCCCTTAAAAACAGAACTTTGTCCAGCAGGGGGCAGAGTCAGAGATTTGAGCCACGAGAGGGACCCTCTGTTGCAGGCAGGGCACCTAGACAGCATGAGAAGAGGTGTGGGCTGCCTCCAGGAGCAAGAAAACTGGGCCCTCCCGCCTACAACCACAGGACCTGAATTCAACCCACAACATGATAGAGCTGGAAGCAGACTCTCCCAAAGCCTTTAGAAGGAGGAGAGGCTTTTCAATCAAGACTTTTGTGGATTTTGGCGATGAGATTGACTAAATGGAGAACTCACCCATGCTCAGCCTGACCTCTGACCTAAAGAACTATAAAATACAATGAAAGGGAATGTTTTAAGCCACTCAATTTGGGTAATTTATTATATCAGCAATAGAAAGCTAATCCAATTACGTTGAAATAATCAAAGATAGTTTTTCTCCGGACTGCTTCTACCCTCTGGCACATTACCAGTGACTCAGGGGGATATATAATCTGGAAATGCAGAGTCAGGCCACATGAAGCTCAGTGGGTCATCCCCACCATCTGATTTCTCTGTTTTGGGTCCCACAGAATTGCTCGAGAAGTTGAATGATGCTTACTGAGCCAGCCACAAATACTTAAGGTGTCACTTAACTGGGTACTTGCTCTCCAGGGACTACCCTATTATTTTCTCCTTTCAAAAGTTCCTTTAGTTGTGTCTTCCAAAATGCATATTTCCTACTTACTGAAGGTCTGTCCCCTCAGAGAGTCCCTATAGTACCGTCTCCTCCTGCCCAACGTCCTCTTTTTTTTTAAAGCAGATTAGAACAATCAGATATGAGTCCTCTCCTCTGCCTTCTCTGCCTTAAATGAAGTTTCTCCAGGGCTTTGTTCACTCGTTTGTTGCTTCTGTCCCCAGCACCACCTACTTTTCTCTTTATTTTACTTCCATGTTTTCTGCCCGCAAGGGTTGCCTGTATCTTGGGGAATAAAACTTTATTTAACTTGCTCTCACTTCTAGTTGTATTCTTTCCCTCACTAGGATGAAAAAGCTCCAGGAGCACTTGTAGGCTACTGTATCCTCACATTTAGAGCACAGCCTGGCAACTGATGGGTGATCAGTATTTGTTGAAAGGAATGAATCCTGTTTCCCGTTTCTCTACAGCCAGTTTTTTTCCTGTACTAAGTCTTTCATGTAATATACCTAGGAACTTACACTGTATGTAGTTTATCTTTGTTCTGTAGTGACCACATAGAATGGGTGTACCATGATTTATCTAGCCATTTCCTTGTTGGACATACTATTTCTGTTTTGTCTATCATACTAAAATTTACCCCCCAAAAAGAGTTATAAAATTATAAAATAGTGTGAAAGTCTTCTAAGAGTAAACGAAAGGACAAAGATAGATAATATAATATAGAATGCATAAAAGATGAAAGCGCAGTTTGAAAGTTCCAAATCTGACTGATGGGAATTTTAAGGAGCACACACACACAAAACACAGAGTTATTAATGAATTTTTACAAAGAGAAGTTCCCAGAAAGATCCTAAAAGCATGCGCAGGGCAGGGTGGTGGGGGTGGTGGTACTCATGGTGATGCAAAAGAGAATGGAAGTGGGATCACTTCCAAGTGAATGGGACAGAATGACGTTGAATTCACTGCTAACACGGGATGCCAGAGGAAGTTAGAGCAGTGCCTTCAAAAGCTGAGGGAAGTTTTCTACGTGGACTTCTCTGCCCCACCAAATCGAGTGTAAAGGTGAAGCCCTTTCCAGGCGTGCAAGGGCTAAGTCACCTCCCGTGTACCTTTTCCTGAGTCAGTTTCTTCAGGTCCTGGGGATGTACTTCAGCAACACAGGGAGTGAACGAAGAAAGGGGACATTCAGGAAACAATGGCTCTAGCCCGGAAAAGCAGTGGAGGGAAGCACAGAAGATGACAGCTGTGTCCGTGGACCTAGAGGGCAGCCAGCCCTGCCTGGAGTGGAAGGTGGAGGATACTGGGTGGACACCTGCTGGGGAAAGAGGGTGGGGTGGGTTCTTGCTCAAATGTCTAATATGGGGACTTTCACCAAGATGGAGGCATAGGTAGAAACACTGTGCCTTCTCCCACAACCAAGTTTGAATACAACAAAGGTTTAGTAAACAAACACACAGCCAAAGAACAGAAAATCAAACTATACGGAAGTCCGACAACAATAAACCGTTCAACCAGGACCGGTAAGAGGGGCGGAGCCAGCAGCAGAGCAGGGTCGGGCAGGAAAGATCCCCCGACCCAGGCACACAGGCAGCTCAGGCCCAGTCGGGGTGCGGGGCAGACTGACGGTGGTCGCACATTCGCGCACAGTGAGACGGACCGCGCAGGCCCCAGCGGGCGAACCCAGTGGTGGAGGGCCGACAGCAGTTGCACATTCCCGAGCAGTGGAACGCGAGGGCCCTGGTGACGGTTGCGGCTGCAGAGGCAGCGGATGGAGGCGGCAGACGACACTGCCATTGCTCCTCTTTGACCCCGTCCCCACATATAGCGTCACAACCAAGCGACTGAGTTGTCCTGCCCTGGTGAACACCTAGGGCTCCGCTCCTCATACGTAACAGGCACGAACAGTCCAAAATATGGCTCAAGAAGAACTCAAAGTCCCAGAGCCGATAACTCTAAGCGACCAAGAAATAGCCAGCCTCTCAGATGCACAGTTCAAAACACTGGTGATCAGGATGCTCACAGAACTGGTAGATTATAGTCACAAATTACAGGAACACAGGAAGGCTAAACTCATTGAAATGAAGGGAAATGCACAGGAAACCAATAGTGATGGAAAGGAAACTGGGACTCAAATCAGTGGAATGGACCAAAAGGAAGAATGAAACATCCAATCAGAAAAGAATGAAAAAACGAGAATTAAAAAAAATGAGGAGAGGCTTAGGAACCTCCAGGACATCTTTAAATGTTCCAACATCCAAATTATAGGGGTACCAGAAGGGGAAAAGAAACGGCCACGAGTGGAAAACTTATCTGAACAAATAATAAAGGAGAACTTCCCCAATCTGGCAAAGGAAATAGACTTCCAGGAAATCCAGGAAGCTCAGAGAGTCCCAAAGAAGTTGGACCCAAGGAGGAACACACCAAGGCACATCATAATTACATTAGCCAAGATTAAAATGAAGGAGAGGATCCTAGAAGCAGCAAGAGATAAGGGGACAGTCACCTTCAAAGGAGTTCCCATCAGACTGTCAGTGGATTTCTCAAAAGAGACCTTACAGGCAAGAAGGGGCTGGAAAGAAGTATTCCAAGTCATGAAATCCAAAGACCTACAGCCAAGATTGCTCTATCCAGCAAAGCTTTCATTTAGAATGGAAGGACAGATAAAGTGCTTCTCAGATAAGGTCAAGTTCAAGGAGTTCATCATCACCAAGCCCTTATTATATGAAATGCTAAAGGGACTTATATAAGAAAAAGAAGATGAAAAATATTAACAGTGAAAGGACAGCAAACACACAGCTATTAACAACCACACCTAAAACAAAAGCAAAGTAAGAGGATAGCTAGATCAGGAGCAGAACCATAGAAATGAAGAACACATGGAGGGTTAGCAACAGGGGAGTGGGAGGAGGAGAAGGGGGGAGAAGGTACAGAAAATAGCATAGACAGTAGGTAGAAAATAGATGGGGGGGGCAAGAATAGTAGGGGAAATATAGAATCCAAAGAACTTGAGACACGTGGTCATAAACTAAGGGGGCGGGGAATGGTGTGGGAGGGGGTGTGCGGGTGGAGGGGAATGAAGGGGGGGACTAGAACAACTGTAATGGTCTAATCAATATATATATATATTAAAAATTAAAAATGTCTAATATGGTACAGCAATTAAAGAAAATTGAAGTTAAAGGAAACCATTGAAGAAGAAAAGAAAACTCTAGGGGGGAAAAACTCTCTGAGGAAGGAAATATATTCATAATGTAGTACTTAGCTAGTCAGTAGATAGCAATTACAGAGTCAACCACTGTAGTACTGATTATTTATTCAACCAAAAGTAGCAGTATATCTACTTCAGAAGAGTAGAGGAAGGAGTTATTGGGGTAGTTTCAGAATTCCAGCCTAATCTACCATAGCCTGAGTAAATCTAAAATGGATAAGCCAGAAAGCTGTAGAGTAAGGACAGTATTTCAAGAAATTCAGTAACTATCCAGAAGAAACAGTTGAAATTAGTTCCCTCCAGGGATTAAGACTGGTATGGGGAGTATTACACAGACATTAGGCTGGTGGGTTTTCATTACAGTCTTTCAGTACTGTTTGATTTTCTCAACACAGACAAGAATTACTTGGATAAAAATTAAATTATAAATTCAAAATACTGAGTAATATATGCCCATTGTAAAACACCATGTAAAAAAGGCGTGAGTGGCAATCACCGTGACTCCATTACTCTGGAATAAGTACTGGTGGTTTTATATGTGTAGGTCCTCCCAAACTTGTATATTTGTTTTTAAATATATATTTAATATTCTGAAACATTTTTACAGTGATGGTTATTATACATGTCTGTGTTGGACCATGCATGTCTCACCTAAACATAGCATGGCTTTCTTCCTATGCCAATCAGTCTACAACTTCGTCAGTATTTTCAATGATTAAACAGTATTGTTTTGTACCAAATTTTATCCAATTAGGATATTTCTAATTCTTTACCATTTTTTAAAGAAGATTTTGCCTATTTTATGTTTAGAGAGAAGGAAAAGGAGAGAGAAAAAGAGGGAAAGAAACATCAGTGTGAGAGAGAAACATGGATGGGTTGCCTCTCCTATGCACCCTAGCAGGAACTACCTGAAGCCCAGGCATGTGTCCTGACTGGGAATTGAACAAGCGACCTTTTGGTTCGCAGATGGGTGCTCAGTGCACTGAACCACACCAGGGCTCTTTGCCATTTTTAACCACACATCTGTGGTAGATACCTTTAAAGAGGTGGCCCAGACTTGTTTAGCTAAGAATTACTTTCCACCTGAACAGAGGACTGAGAGTCGTGTTATTCTCTGACTCTTTCCCACTGGACCAATCAGGTAATCTCCCAGAAATTTGAAAATTAAGATTCATATATGCTACATAGTCTCTGTTAAAGGGAATGCAGAGAAGCAGATCAGGGGCCATAAAACCCCAGAGAAAGAGATTGAGAGAAACTGAAATTGACATTGAAGCCACCTTGGTTTCTGATAGCTAATACATGATTCGTGCAACAAATATTTATTAAATGTCTTTCATGCCAGACATTATAATGAGTGGTGGGTGAAACAAGGTAGGCAGGTTCCTTGTTCTCTCACAACTTGTATTCTAATGAAGAAGCTGTAACAAAAAAGATAAATATGGAGCATGGTACAACTGTGAAAGAAATAAGTAGGGTAAGTGATAGGGGGTGGAGATCAAGGCAGCCCTTTGAGAGGAGGTGGTGTCTCCACCAAGACCTGAAGGGTTGAGGAGGCCAGACAAGGCAGAAGCTGGTGGAAGCGTCCCTGTGGGGGCTGGAGAGGTGGCGGCCGGGAACAGTAAGTGCGAAGGGGTGGGGAGAAGAAAGCTCGAGATGGGTCTGAGGAACAGAAAGGAGCTTGCAGTGACCGCCCTGGAAGAAGCTGGGGCAAGTTAGTTCCAGGTGAGGATGCAGGGCGGAACCAAAGCACGTGAGGAGTTTGAACTTTAAATGTAGCGAAAGCTTTTGGAAGGCTTCAGCAGAGAAGTGCCATGGTTTTATTTTAAAATGTCTTTTATGAGTCATAACTGTATTTCCTGCCCTTGGGCTTTTAGAAATCTTGTATCCTTGTGTTAAATTCTTTTTCTTTCTTTTCTTTCTTTTTTTTTTTAATTCAAGCTGGTTTGAGTGGATTTCAACTACAGTTACTCACACCCCAGGACTGGATTAAGACAACAGCCTTGTTGTTGCCTGTATACACAACCTTCTCGCTTCACTGATTATTTACATCCATTGGCCATTTGTTAAAAAATTTCCTTCTTATGATGACTTGTTTTTATCTCTTTGTAAGGAATCTTTGTACGGTGTCAAGAGTAAACTTTTGTCTTTTGTAATTATTTCATTATTTTTCCAGTTAGATGTTTGCCTTTTAACCTTGCCCATACTATTCTTTGATGTTCAGAAGGTATTTTTTAAAAAGTAACAGCTTTACTGAGATAAAATGAATATAAAGTCACCTTGTTAAACTATACATCTCAATGATTTTTTACATACTCACAAACTTGAGGATTGATCACCCTGTCCCAGAACCTTTTCATTCCCCCAGAAAGAAACCCCATGCCCATTAATGGTCACTCACCGTCCCTTCTCTAAGCCTCTGGCAGCCACTAATCTACTTTCAGTGTCTGTGGATTTACATGTTCTGGACCTTCAGAATAAATAGAATCGTAAAATGTGTGGCATTTTTAAACTGGCCTTTTTTACTCAGTGCGTTTTTAAGGCTCACTCACGTTGTGGCATCTGTCAGCACGTCACTCCTTTCACGGCTGAACAACCCCCCACTGCACGCATAGACCGCCTTTGGTCCAGCCTTCGTCAGCTGGAGGACGTTTGAGTTGTTTCCCCTCTTCAGCTCCAGTGAGTGATGCTGCAGAGAACACTCGTGGACTTACAAGAAGTTCTGACTTGTATTTGGTCAGAGCAGCGTTGCTCTTTTCCTTTGTACAGATTGCTGTCTTTCTTGTGTTAGCAGAGCCTTCTCAACATAGTCCATGTGAATATTCGCCTGTCTTATTTTAAGTATTTTATGATTAAATTATTCATTTTTAATCTTTAGTCCACATGAAAATTCATTTTGTTTAAGATTTGGGAAAAGCATATATAATTTTTCCCAATAGAATCACTAGATGCTCCTAGATAATTTATAAATAATTTATCATGCCTTCATTGATTTGAAACACTGTGTTTACATAAGAATAAACAATTTATAATAGGAAAATGTGTTTCCGAATTTCGTTTTATTCCATTGATTCTTTTACATATTCCTATTGTGGTACTCCATTGTAATTTTGGTAGCTTTAGATGTATGATATCTTTTAAGAGCTTTAAAGAATATGCTTTTATTAAAAAAAATAACTGGGAATTCCCTAAAAAAATACTACATATTTTGCCAACTTCTAGAAAGAAATCCAATGGGATTCTGGCCAAAGTTTGATTGAATTCACAAATATAGAAGACATTTGTTAATTTTGAATATTCCCGTGCTACAACATGGTGCCTCCTTTATTCAGGTTTTCTTCCCGGTACCTTGTTCTGTCAGTTATTCTAGGTATTCATTCTTGTTGCTGTTGTAAATAGGTCTCCCCACGGCCTCTCCCTCCTCCACACCTCCTGTTACAGTCTTAATTGTTTGCTTCCTGAGTTAGAAGGGTTTGCTTTTGGCTGCCGGCCAGCTTGTTGACTTTTCCATAATTGTCGTTGCTTTTGGTTTATCCCCTGGAGTTTCACATGAAGCGGACAGAATTTACCCGTGAAAGCACGTAGTGGAAAGTCCTCTGGAGAAAAAGTTTAGTGTGTTAGAGGAACACGTAACCTCATTTGCCTGCCGGGTGAGAGAGAAGGCAGTTCTGAGGAAGCGTTACTTAAACAGAAACCTGAAGGCCAGAGAGAGGGGGTTTGCACGTGTGACCAATGCGCTGGAGGCCCTGTGGGTGCGAGGGACAGGGCGTGGTGAGCCTGGACGAGCAGCAGGAGAGGTGAGCGAGGCCCTTGAGGCCGCCGTGTTGAGTTCACATCAGATGATGACTCCACGGAGTGAGCACTGGAGAGGGTTTGGGGCAGGGGTGAAACGCATTCCGGTTTCCAGCTGCTTTGTGGGAAGTGGACTAAGGGGAACCCAGCGTGGGAGAGGAGGCCGGTTAGGGAGCGATTGTGGCACTGTAGCATCAGCCCTGCTTGTCTCGGACAGGGCCGTTACTGATGTCATCTCGCCTCGGCCTTTCGGTCTCTGCAGAGTAACATGAAATGTTTATTGGATTGAGAATAAGTATATATTGCAAAGTGTGGGACTTTGAATTTGTGATTGACGCTAGTAGGCTGTATTTCACTGCGTGTTCGAAATTTCACAGAAAGCATATGTTGGCATGTTTGTCAGGTTTCCTATGTTATTCGAGATGAAGTGGAGAAGTACAATCGAAATGGAGTCAACGCCTTGCAGCTGGACCCAGCGCTCAACAGACTTTTCACGGCAGGGCGGGACTCCATCATCAGAATTTGGAGCGTCAACCAGCACAAGGTGAGGCAGGGATGGCACTGACATTTGAAATCTATAAAAGGTGGCCTGATCCGGTGTCCTTTCACAGCTCCAGACGTCATCTCTGAGCACTGAGGTATTTGGTACCCCCTTTAAAGACACTGCCCCAGAATTCTATGAGCCTTCGAGGAAAACACCCCAGGGGAGTTTCAGAAGTATTTTAGCTAAGGGAGGGACCTCGTAAACTAGGCATGCGATAGGAACTCTCGGCTAGAAAGAAACAAAGAGATTTGTCTGGTAGGGGGAACCTTGAACAAATATTTGATTTCTTCATTTAAAGGTGATTAGGATGCCCAAAACTCATAGGAACTTATTTGGTAATACAAGGCTGGTGTAAAAGTATGAAGGCAAAACATAGTCCCCTTATTTAGGAGACTTAGAGTCTGTCTTCTTAAAGAAGGACCAAGATTTCAGTATATGTAAAGATAAATGCCCCTGGCCGGTGTAGCTCAGTGGATTGAACTCGGGCCTATGAACCAATCAGGCCACGTGCCTGGGTTGCAGGCCAGTTCCCAGCAGAAGGTACACGAGAGGCAACCGTACATTGATACTTCTCTCCCTCTCCCCTTCCCTTCCCCTCTAGAGATAAAGTCTTTAAAAAAATTTTTAAAGATAAATGCCCTGTCAAATGGCAGTGAACTCTCTTTATGCTTTGTTTAAATGCCTGTATTGTGAATGACGTGAAAAGGAAGATTCAGGGAAGGAAAATGACATTTATTGAGCTCCTGGCTATGTACCATACACTCTTAGCACTTTCATATCCAATATGGTCTTAATTTTCATGATACTCCTTCAGGGCGGCTCTTGTGTTCCTGTACATGGATGGGAAAACAGGCTCAGAGAAACCCAGGGTTAAATAGCTGCTAAGTGACAGAGACTTAGAGCCTCTCTAACTTCAATTCTCTGGTGCCAAACCTTGTAGTTTTATATATTTTTTAATTTTATTTATTTATTTATCTTTAGAAGGGAAGGGAAGAAGAAAAGGAGAAAAACATCAATGTATGGTTGCCTCTCGTGAGTCCCCTGCTGGGAACTGGCCTGCAACCCAGGCATGTGCCCTGACTGTGGTTCACAGGCCCGCCCTCAATCCACTGAGCTACACCAGCCAGGGCCAAACCTTGTAGTTTTAAAAGTCTGTGTCTTCTTAGCAAGCTCTGCAAGTCTAAAGTTCAGTCCAAAAAAGACCCGCTAGTTTGTGCACGTGCTAGACGATGTTTCTTTAAATGGACTTGGGTCTAGTGGGGTTTGGATTCTTTAGCCAGTAGCTGTAGTGGTGGTCCAACGTCAGAAACATGGAAAGTAAGAAAATCGTGGCTTTTAAGTGCTTTTTGGAATTTATGTTTAAATTGCAATGTCACCTTTCTGGGAATTAACAGTATTTCAGACAAGTTGTGAAAAATATTCACAAAAATTAACCTGGGAGAATCTAGAAAGGTCCCTGTTCTGCCCTCAAACATCTTTTTTTCTGGTCTTCATTTTATGACAAGATTGAATAGCATAGTTTCTCAAATGGACTTGTATGTAGGAAGCTGTTCTCGTTGCCCAAGAAGTGTCTTGCATTTGCCTGTCTTGGGTGTAGGATGTAACTATAGATTCTTCTTTACAAGACCTCTCCTGGTAACTAAGAACTTACCTATAAAAGCCAGTGAGAGGCATAGAAGAATCTCCAATTACTGAGTTGAAATGGAGACCAGGCTAGTATTCCTTTAGCCTTTGGCTTCCATTTCTTCTCTGAAGAACCACAGATACCATAAGGAAAACATTTCATTCAGAAAGCGAAAAGCGCAGTAGGAAGCTAAAAACTAGTGTTCATCTCCCTGTGTAGTTGGGCTGGGCTCCTCACCACTCCGATCCGCCTCCTTTCTGCCCCACTGTCTGCCGGGAGCCTTCACTACCGATTCAGAACCCCCAGCCTGCAGATTTGGTCCCTTCCTGTCTGCTGTACCAAACCTGTCCTGGAGTACTGTTGTCTTCACTAATTCAAGGCATAAAAAATGAGCCTTTGTCACGGAAACCTAGGCTTTTATCCCTAATAACACTGTCCTGAAACAGAAGTTCAGTTTGCACCTGTTATCTGGGATCATCAATTGTTGGGGACTAGATTTTAAGGCCTTAGGGCAGCGTGTCACGCTAACTGAAGAATCTGAATAGATTTATAATGTGTAATAAGTATATTTCACTCGCTAAGAGAGACTAGTGACATCCTCATGATTTTCTTTTAATTCCAGCAAGATCCGTACATAGCCTCTATGGAGCACCACACCGACTGGGTGAACGACATCGTGCTGTGTTGTAATGGGAAAACATGTGAGTGTTTCTTCGATTATTGGGCTCAGGAAGCTTTTGATTTAATTTGATATATTTTTCATGCAAGCTTTTTATTGAAATGTAACGTACACACAGAAAAGCTTACACCGTGACGGCACAGCTCAATACAAATTTGCAAGGTAAACACCCAAGCCAAGAAACGCATCACCAGAAGCACTGCCTTCCCCACCCCCGCGCCTGGGCCGCTCTTTCAGTCCCTGCTTTTTGCCCCAAGGTACCTGCTCCTCTGTCTTCTGAACACTGTCGATTGGTTTTACCTACCTTTGAACTGCATATACATAGATTCGTATGTATTCTTCTTTTAACCTTATTAATATATCTTTCTCCTCTCACTACGGTAAGATCTGTTTCTCGGTGTTTCAGTCTGTGCGAGAAGAATTTTCTCAATCAAACTAGTTCAACTGCAACTTTAAAAAAGTTTCCCCTGCCTCTTAAAAAAAAATTTGAGGCAGAGTACATTAGGTTCTAGAAAAAGCTTTTAGATACATATGTACCATATGTATATGTATTAATGTGAACAGATGTTTGAATTAATGTTAGGAATATTATAAATATTAAAGTAGGTACAGTGTGTGTATGTACAATAGCAACATTAGTTTAAAACAATGTTACATTGATTTATGATGTCTCTGAAATGGTGATAAGTTATCCTGCGAAGGTGTTTGTTCATTCTTTGCCTCTCCTAGTGATATCTGCTTCCTCTGACACGACAGTAAAAGTATGGAATGCACATAAGGGATTTTGCATGTCAACATTAAGGACACATAAGGTAAAAACTGATGTCATCTTCGGTGTGTTTAGTGTAACATTGGGATCTCAGTACTTTACATGGCCCACTTTCTTCGTCTGCAGTGTCAGTCATGGTGCGTGTGTTCTTTTACAGGATTATGTAAAGGCCTTAGCATATGCCAAGGATAAAGAACTGGTAGCATCGGCTGGGCTGGACCGACAGATCTTCCTGTGGGATGTGAACACTCTGACAGCACTGACTGCCTCAAATAACACTGTCACAAGTAAGGTGTCTGAGTACATCCTTTAACAGTGCTCCAAGTTGACATAAATGAAGAATGGCTTATCCAACATCTTTGATAAGTTTGCATCAGTCCAGTGGCTCACATCTAGAGAGCGCTTCTACTTTTAAAAGTGTTACTATATAGTAAGAGCCTTTGAGTTAATGGCCAACATGGAAAATACCCAAAGCAAAGAAAGAAATGTTTTCAGTGCTAATTTCGCAGGGCCTTTTTCAGAGCAGCCTTAAAGAATCCAATCAATTCCAGAAGAGTTCCAGGAGGCTAGGCTGCTTCCGGAGGCGATGCAGAGACATTCACAGCAGGTGACCGCACAAGTGCTTCCTCTGCTGAGAGATCTCGTTACCAGTCAGACCCATGCAAGTCCAGACGTGAAACTCGGCCTCAAGCTTGGCCCAGCCACTAGAGCCCTCTAGGCCAGGAATCAGAAGGGTCTCTGAGGAGCACACTTTTAGCTAAGCCTGGCCTGGAATGTCTGTGTCCAGGACATGGGCCTGACCTATGTAGATTCCTGTGTTATAGATTACATTTGGCATGACTGTGGAATACTCTCACTGACATAGCTAAGGCGGTTCTCATAAAACCTGATGTATGCCAACAGGGGCAAATTGGCAGGCTTTCCCCCCAGGAGACATGTGGAGGTCTTAAACACTATTCTCCCCTCGTTCTTCCTGATTTGTCACCTGTGCACTGTCAGTGATTCAGCAGCTGGGCCCTGCCGGGCCCTGTCACAGTCCATCGTTTAGCTCTCCCTGGATACAGGGAGCTGCTCAGAGAGGCACTAACAGGAGGGAACAAAGGAGAGCATGCTTGGTCCCCAGGTCAGAGAGCAGGCGTAGTAGACACGGATTCAGCAACAGATATGTCTTGCTTAGAATTGTTTAGAAAGGATCTCACGTGTTTTTTATGACTATAGAAATAATACTAATAGCTAACATTTCTTGAGTACTTTCTACAAGCACTTTTCTAAATACATATATTAACTTCTTATCACTTCTCAGTATGTTTGTTTATATTTGTTCTTTTTTGTAAATTAGGATCATACTATATGGTTTTATATGCAGTTTTTTTCACCCCGTCGATACTTGGTTCTGAATCAGAGGGCATAAACCTATTGTCTAATTTCCTCCCAGAAGAGGTGTACCACATTATCGTCCTGCAAATAATGTACAAGAGTCCTTTTTTACTGTGTTTTTTGATAATTAAATCTTACCTTTAGAAAAATGTGATTTGATAGGTGAAAATAAACAAAATATGTTTATTTTGATTTGTATTTGAAAATAGTGAGTTTGGGTGTATTTTGCATATATGTTGGCACACGTATACTATGAAAATACATTATATGGATAGTTTTTACATGGCAGTGCAGTTCAATTTCGCAGATGTTTACTGAGCACTTGTATATACTCAAATCCAGAAAAATATAAAACTTGATAATAATATTGCTTAGAATTATCTCTATTACAGATTCCTTTTCTTTAGAGCACTCATAAAGATAAGATTTTCCAAACTGAATAATTCAACTTAGTCTTTGTAGACTAGCTACTAAACACCTGATGATTTTATTAACATTCAGCTCCATTTATCCTTAATAGCTTCTTCTTTAAGTGGGAACAAAGATTCCATTTATAGCCTGGCAATGAATCAACTGGGAACAATCATTGTATCAGGGTCCACTGAGAAGGTAAGGGGGAGCTTACCTAGTGTTAAAATACACTGGAAAGCAGGGAAACCAAAATGATTTGATCTGTGTCATTACTAAATAGATAGACAGTGGTTTGCCGGGTGGAATGCTAAAAGAAAGGTTTTATTTGAGCAAATACGAGTATGACCGTAATTACTGTCCTGTGTGGGGAGGGGGGCAGTCGGGCTGGGGAAGGCTGCTGCATTTTTGACATTCAAGGGGCCTCCTGCTGCTTAAAAAGGGAGCCCTAGACAGTGTCCTGTGACAGAAGCAGTATTTCATTCTCAGAATTTAATGGTTGTCATTTGATTTATAAAAGCCATCTCTAATTTAAATTTGAACGTGTATACTCAGTTTGTGTGATATTTTGTTAAAATTTACAGGTTTTAAGAGTGTGGGATCCAAGAACTTGTGCAAAATTGATGAAGCTTAAAGGGCACACAGACAACGTGAAAGCGCTGCTGTTGAACAGAGATGGCACCCAGGTACACAGCTGGCGGGGGGGGGCGGGGGGGCACGAGGGGCAGGACCCTGCGCGCCGTCAGAGGTACCAAACCGCAGAGCTTCCCCGCAGGGCACCGCGGCGCGGGCCAGTCTGACCCAAGCCACACACGCTCTGAACCGTGGACTAGTTTTAAGTCCTCAAAATACGAAATTGTCCATGTAATAACCCCAATTTTGAAATTACTCTATTTGCATCACTTTAAAATAAAAGACAAACGGAATTTCCTCATAATAATGCTAATGCAGATGAGTAAAAGTAATTGTGATACGTGTAGGCTAAACTCATTTAAAATGTTTCCTTGTCTAAAGACGAACCAACTGGGGTTGGATGCTTTCTCTCAGGTGGCAGCCCCCTCACGGTGGGCCTGACTTTGGGGCGGGTCTTACCAGTTGACTGTGTGGGTACAATCTGCATATGACTTTAGTTATCTAACAAGATACTTAGAGTCAGCATTTCCAAGAAAAATGTTTTGGTAATGTTTGAACATGTATTCTGTAGGGTACATAATATGTGCGTTATAAATCACAGTTCTGTTTATTCTGTAGCGGTGCAAAGATGATTGTTTACCCGTATAGACAGTAAAAACCAGAAACTGAGCACCATTTATGTTACAACGCACCACTACCCTGTACCCCTGCCTCCCCCGGCCGTTGTTTCCATGGGGCAGGGGTAAGTCCGCAGCTAATGGGACAGTTTGCCTGTGATGGGCTTAGAAAGCTTCGGAGAGTAGGAAGGTGATCAGATGAGAAACACCGTCATTCTAATACTCCCGTGGAAATTACATCATGAGAATTGCCTCCCACATGAGATGGAGAAAACTTTCTGTCTCCAAAGGTGAAAGGAAGGTTTGAAAAACTAGCCAAACAAAGGAAATCATTTTTCTGAACCAGGCGAAAGAAGGCTTGAAGATGCCCATGAGGTCTTTGGCAGTGTGGAAGGCGCTCAGTGTTAATGTACGGTGGCCTGGGGGAGAGGACTCGCTTTACTGGTCCTTAGTTTGCTCATCTGCAAAGTGGGGATCATGATACTTAGTTTGGGTAGTTGGTGAGAAGATTAAAAGTAACGAGTACATTTCTGTCTATAACCCACTCAGTTTTTAGAGCTCTTGAGACCTTCACAGCCTCACTTGCATGTGAGACCGGGAGGCCTAGTGCAGTCCGCTCCTCGCTGTTTTGCTGTATAGCGGCCAGGCTGCGCGTGAGGTGGTTGCCCATGCCCTGCGCCCCTGGCTTTGTCCAGGCTGCACGTGATCGTGTCCTTTCCACAGGACCGCCCTTCAGGACGGGCTGTAGACACGATGGTTTCCCGAAGGGGACTGTGGGCCTGGCAGACTTTCTAGAGCTCCTCCTGACGACTACACTCCATGCTTTGTTTCCAAGTGTACATTCACGAACGTGCTTTCACCCAAGATGATTTAAATAGCAAGCAAATGCATGCCACCCGAAGTCAGCTAATTTACTATAAGCAGAGACAGTAATGGGGTACTTCTTTAAAAGCTGCTTGCCTTAGAGTACATAGTTATGTGGATATCATTTCTTCTCTAGTTCCTCCTTCATCCCTTTTCCTTATCAACCCCTGTAGACTAAATGTAAATCTAATGGCCAACAGCACAGCAATTTTATCAGTACGTCAGGGAATTGACCAGCAAAACAACTCTACCCATTTGGGAAGAAGAGGGGCGAGAGAGACCTTTACTTAGTGATTCTCAGACTCTTGTGATACAGAAGAGACCGTTTACTGGGCCACAGTTTATATTGCCCCCTGCAGAGCTGCCCTGCAAGCTCCTGTGCAGGGTCCCTGGGGCCTCATAATTCAAGGACTTACAATATGCGCAATGGGCCAGTGAAGCCTGTGGGTGTCGACCTGTTGCCTCACTTCCTTTGTTGTAGAGTTAGGTTTTTAAGTAGCAAATCTTGAAGGTTGAGCTCTGTCACCATTGCAGTTGCTTTGATTGGTACCAGCTTTACTGGTCCAAGCCATTTTTCAGAGGCAGAAATACAGGTTGTTAGAAGTGTGCTTGACAGTGTGAAGTCTGGGGAGAAGCCCAGTGCAAAGCACAGGAAAACAGGAATTTCCAGACAGGTTTCTAACCTTAACTTTCTTTGTTCCCAGTGCCTTTCCGGCAGCTCAGATGGGACCATCCGCCTTTGGTCCCTTGGTCAGCAGAGGTGTATAGCCACATACCGAGTCCATGACGAAGGCGTTTGGGCTCTGCAAGTCAATGACGCCTTCACACACGTGTATTCCGGAGGAAGGGACCGGAAGATTTACTGCACAGACCTAAGGAACCCTGACATTCGAGTGCTGATCTGTGAAGAAAAAGCACCTGTTCTCAAGGTATATTGCATACTTCAGTTTTTTATAATTAGGGTCGTGTGTGTGCTAGCCAAATACAGCAAAGTTTATATTAAAACATGAGTCATTTGTGGGATTGTGAAAAAGATATTTTAACATTTTTGTTAGTCGTCTAGAGAGAACTGGAGGCTTCTTGGGTCCCTTAGGGACACCTGTCCCTCCCAGTGGCGAATCCTAGTGGTGCCGCCCCGCACTCACACTGCTCCTGAGACCCCTGGCTTCCTGAACACGTCGCTGGGGGAGGAGTATGGGGAGTTCAGGTATCTGTGAGTGGGTGGCCAAGCAGAAATGTGTCCCCTGCCTCCAGAGGGAGGTTGTGGAAGAGGACTCCTGAAGAAGAGGGAGCGAGCTAGCGCGTCCTGCACGCCGTTACTGCCTCCCAGTGGTCCTGACCGGGGCCTGGGACGGGCGTGAGGGTGCTTGAGAGCCATCAGTACTGACACCTGCTGCAAGTGAGGCCTAGTGAGGCCATGACTGACCGTGGCCAGTCATCCTACAACAGAGTGTTCAGCCTCACTGATACCCACAGAATTGCACGTTAAAACAACTGGGAGGAAATTTCCAGATTTAAAATGGAGGCATAAAAGGAGGAACACACCAAGGCACATCATAATTACCTTAGCCAAGATTAAAATGAAGGAGAGAATCCTAGAAGCAGCAAGAGATAAGGGGACAGTCACCTACAAAGGAGTTCCCATTAGACTGTCAGTGGATTTCTCAAAAGAGACCTTACAGGCAAGAAGGGGCTGGAAAGAAGTATTCCAAGTCATGAAATCCAAAGACCTACATCCAAGATTGCTTTATCCAGCAAAGCTTTCATTTAGAATGGAAGGACAGATAAAGTGCTTCTCAGATAAGATCAAATTCAAGGAGTTCATCATAACCAAGCCCTTATTATATGAAATGCTAAAGGGACTTATATAAGAAAAAGAAGATGAAAAATATTAACAGTGAAAGGACAGCAAACTCACAGTTATTAACAACCACACCTAAAACAAAAGCAAAGTAAGAGGACAGCTAGATCAGGAGTGGAACCATAGAAATGAAGAACACATGGAGGGTTAGCAACAGGGGAGTGGGAGGAGGAGAAGTGGAGAGAAGGTACAGAAAATAGCATAAACAATAGGTAGAAAATAGGGGGAGGGCAAGAATAGTAGGGGAAATATAGAATCTAAAGAACTTGAGACACATGGTCATAAACTAAAGGGATGGTGGGGGAGGGGGTGTGCAGGTGGAGGGGAATGAAGGGGGGAATAGAACAACTGTAATTGTATAATCAATAAAATATATTTTTAAAAAATAATAAAATGGAGGCATAAAGACAGCATTACCCCTCCTCCCAGAAATCATCTGGAAACAACAGGGAAAAGAAACAATAGCAAATTCCCATCATCTGACACGAATTGACATCTGAAACCCAGACCACAATATCAGAGGAAGGGCTGGGAAGGGGAATAGAGGTCAGGTGAGGGGTGAGAGGATGCCTGTAGTCTAGGAGCTCACACAAAACTGGTGGAGCACACCTCTTTAAAACAGACTGCGCAGCCCTGGCTCATGTGGCTCAGTGGGTTGAGCATTGGCTTTGTGAACCACAGGGCCGCTGGTTAGGTTCCCAGTCAGGGCTCATGCCTGGGTTACACAGGTCCCCAGTTGGGGGCATGTAGGAGGCCACCACACATTGATGTTTCTCTCCCTCCCTTTCTCCCTCCCTTCCCCGCTCTGTAAATAAATAAATAAAATCTTTTTAAAAGCAAAATAGATGGCACACTAATGGACAAACCAATAGTACTTTAGAGAAGCAAGAGAGGTGGGGCTGAAAGCACAGGCACGGCATGTGTGCAGGAAACAGGCTAGGGGGTGACAGGCAGGGGGTGCATGGGAGTCCTGCAGCTGCCAGGATCCCTTGGCTGTGGAGAAAAAGAACTTAGTGCAGGCATAACTGTACATCACAAGGGACGTCACTTTGAACTGAAGAGGATTCCTGCGGGAAGAACATCCCGGTGCAGGAAGAAGAATGGACAAATGTAGAGTGATCCTGTTGGCATAATACATGGGCATTTGTGTCTTTTGTACAGTTAGCATTTTAAAAATCCAGAGTTAGGGGGCGGGGGGATTGAGCAAAAAGGAAAAAGGATTCATGGACATGGACAACAGTGTGGGGGTTGCAGGACAGGAGGGGCACATAAGGGGGATAAAAGGTAATGGGAAAAAATACGATTAAAGACATCCAGAGGACACACAGTAAACCCTTCACAAGTATACTGACTGTCCTTAGTTGAGGGTCAGTTATCTGGGGTTGCTTTTCACTTTTGCTGTGTTGTTTTTTAATTTAAAAAACATTTCTTGCCCTGGCTGGGGTAGCTCAGTGGATTGAGCACAGGCCTGCGAACCACACAATCGCAGTTCAATTCCCAGTTAGGACACATGCCTGGGTTGCAGGCCAGTTCCCAGCAGGGGACTCACGAGAGGCAACCATACAGATGTTTCTCTCCTTCTCTCCTTCCTTTCCTCTCTAAAGATAAATAAATAAAATCTTTAAAAACACATTTCTTTGTTATTAAGAACGTAAAAACAAAAGCATCAAAAACAAAAAAATTACAATAAGTCATCCTGTGCACTGTCCCCATTTAGATCCCTCAAACTCACCACACTTTGACGTGCAGCCACTGTTTCGGTGAGAAGTCGGCCCTGCTACCCTTGCAGGGCCACGAATATCTTTCACACAGACTCCCTCATTCATCTGTTGGACCCCTAGCCTTTCACACCTGCATGGCATAGTAAACACACAAATGTTCAATGGAGGGGTTATTTAGCAATGTGTACCTACCTAGTCTTGGCAGCTCACACGGGTCAACATTTCCCAAAGCAGCATTTTTGTGTGTTGTTTTCAGATGGAGCTGGATAGATCAGCTGATCCCCCTCCTGCAATCTGGGTGGCAACAACTAAATCTACAGTAAATAAGTGGGTAAGTAAGCCATTGTACGCTTGGCAAAGGATTGGAAACACATGGTTTGTTATTACAGACCTGCCAGATACCAGTCTAAATGCTCAGTATGAAACTGGTTCTCAGCAAAAATCCGAAAGCTCTGATGAATGCAGGTGGATTCTAAAGGTCTTAAAAAAGTGAAGGTAGTAGTCAAAATAAAGCTTCTGGCATGTTTGTCGGGAGCCAAGAAATACATTTGATGTGCTTGGCATAGGCACTGTAGCCTGGGACAGCCGGTGGAGATCAGTGCGGCTTCTGGTGCGCAGCTTCTGGTGCGCAGCTTCTGGTGTGCAGCTGCACTTGAATGGGCAGCCCGGGTACCAGCACAGCAGGGAAGCTCATTAGACTTCTGTTTTTCTAAACGTGGGGGAAACTGAAAATTGTGCTTTCAAGTTCATTTCCTTTTTCTTCAAAGTATGAAGAATGGGGTGGAAATAGAGGAGGATCAGAGAGAAGTCATCAAAAGCACTATTAATTCTTAAATCTTAACTAAGAAGATTTTAAGTTTTCTGACCAGACTGTTTGTGAATAACAAAAGAGAAAGTGTTTACACATTTATTTCTGTTAATACGCAGTCAAGTGGTCTTTCTCTGTACTTGTAGCAAACATTACACATCTTCTCTAAGTTTCTTTGCTCCCGTTTGAGAAATACATAGTCTATCTGGAAGAGTGCCTGGTGTTCTCTCAAAAAAGACATTCCCTTCTTAATATTTGTTTCAGTTTTTTTAACTGTGGTAGATAATAATACTTTGCACTCTGTATTTTTTGGTTAATGTAGTTATTGTTGGGTTTTTCTCATTTGTTTGTTCTTTTTGTTCTTGCCACTTTAAATAGATTGGTAAAGCTTAAACAGCATAAGATGATCAAATAATGCATTTTGTTCCTTCAGACACTGAAGGGAATTCACAATTTTAGAGCCTCTGGAGATTACGACAACGACTGTGCAAACCCCATAACACCCCTTTGTACACAGCCTGACCAGGTGATTAAAGGTGAGGAAATGGGGAGGTGCTGTGTGTCCTTCCTCCTAGGGGCGGGTGTGGTTTGTCTTCTGTTACGTACCGGTTAGCAGTCGTTGCTATACTGTTAACTTAAATGTAGTAAATAGAAGGGTTGTTTTGCTAACTGTATGGATTTTTCTCCTGTAGGTGGTGCTAGTATTATTCAGTGCCACATTCTTAACGATAAGAGACATATATTAACCAAAGATACCAATAATAATGTGGCATATTGGGATGTATTGAAGGTGAGTATCTTTCTGTATTAAACATAGGTTATTGGAACATATATCCCATTTATTTTGTATTGTTAAATATATAGAAATATGTGAGTGGGATATAGCCTAAGACAATACATATATAAATTAAGATTTAGTTTCAATAATACTTTATGTGGGTGGATATTACTTATGTGAATATTGGATAAGGCTAGGGTTTATCTTTTTAAACACCTGAAATTTGAATGGAGCCATTTTCTCTGTTTAGTATATAACAAGTTGTGTTACAGGCTGCCTTACGGTAAAGTGAATACAGTACAAGTGCTTCTTGTCTTTGACACTGTTGTCATTTTGGGCCAATAAGCCTTTGCTGCAGGTGAGGGGTGTGGGATCTGTCCTGTGTGTTGTAGGGTGGTCTGCAGCACCCCCAGCCTCTGTCTACTAGACACATGCCAGCAACCACCTTCTCCTTGCCTAAGTCAGTGGTAACAACCTGGAATGTCTCCAGACGTTGCCAGGTGCCTAGAGAGAGGAGCAAGGATGCAGAGTCACTCTGGGCTGAGAACTGCTGGAGGGCACGGAGTACGTTCCCCCCGTTTCTAGGGCTTGCAGCTGTCACTGTTACCGCTGTGGGGCCTGTCACAGCAGCACCTTCTGGGATAGTTGAGGTGTGGTAAGCTGCTCAGTCACATTCTAAATAGCACTGAAGAATTTACAGGCAGCTTGAAAAGTTTGCTTTTCATGTTCTGACAAATGCCCCTTCTTGCTGGTGTTGGTATTTTCATTGAACAGATATTTCCTGGTTTGAGTGAATATTGTGAGCAGAGAATTGTATTAAGAGTCACAGATAACAGAAAAGTCTGTACCATGATTCCTTCTGATACCAGGACAAGAGTTGGGGAATGTGAGAGCCTTGTAGGTAAAAATAAACAAACAGGTCACGGGATATGATCGCGTATGCTCAAGGGCAGTTCCTTAGAACTGGAAAGGAATTGGGAGAGCTTCATGGTGGAAACACGTTTGAACAGAGACTTGAAGGATTCCAGCAGATGAATAATGGCAGGGCATTTTAGGAAGAGGGAGTGAAGGACAAAGGCACAGAAGAGGGAAGGTACCTGCTTATTCAGAGCAAGGCGAGCAGGTTTGCAATTGGAGACTAGGTGAGTTCAAGGGAGTCGTAAGGGTATAAGGATGAAAGATGAGACTCAGGTCATTTCCCAAAGAGTCTTGCATTACAGGCCCCAGAGTTGGCCTTTCTTTTGTACTCCCTAAAGAATCTTAATCTTAGATGGTTTGTTTTTTTAAGATTTTATTTCTTTTTTAGAGAGAGGGGAAGAGAGGGAGAAAGGGAGAAACATTTGTGAGAGAAACATCAGTGGACTACTCTTGGGCACCCCCAGTGGGAAACCTGGCCCACAGCCCAGGCATGTGCCCCGAGAAATCGAACCAGCAACCTTTCAGCTTGCAGGCCAGCACTCAGCCCACTGGGCCACAGCAGCCAGGGCCGATCTTAGCTGGGTTAGAAAAGGAAGATGCCATGTTCAGAGCAGTACTGGTATGTGTAATGGAAAGAAGCGTGAAGGTAGTTGTCTGAAGCATGATGATTTGGGGCAGTCTGAAGGAAGAGACGGTCGTTGGATAAATTATAAAGGAAGAATTGAAAAGATCTGGGGTTTTGGGCAGGCTCTTGGCTGTAAGAAACAGATTCACTTAAGTTCACTTCTGGAGCTAAAGAATGAGATAAACAAGTTTCTTTCTGGGGAAAGCGATTGTCTCTGAATAGAAACTGTGGCCTAACACTTTCCCTCCCTGTGGGGCAGCTGCGTGGGGAGTCACATTGCAAATCAGTTGCTTGGTGAGCATAGCTTCAGAGCAAGAGGCCTTACTTCAGTGGAAAACTTAACTGCGGCAGGCTGCCCGAGTCCAGTGGTTTTTCTCTACAACAGAGAGGTGCTTATCAGGGGACAAGAACTTCATGTTTGCTTCCGAGTGGGGTCCTGCAGAGACGGGAGGATTCAGAGCAGCCCAGGGACTTCTTCAGCAGGAACTCGGATACTCCACCACTCACACGGCCCCAGCTCTCCCCGCCCCAGGGCTAGGCCTCACCGCATGCTGCCCAGCACCTGCTGCTCTCCAGAAGAGCCAACACAGTCTAATCAAGCTGGCTAGTTTCTGCGGGTTGACTTACTGACTTTCTGCCTCTTGGGTCTGATGTCCTCTCTTGGCCTGATTAGCTAACATCTTAGTAGAGGCCTGCTGTCTGAATGGAAGGTGGTTCTACCTAGATGGGGCACTGAGCTGGCATTTACCATGATTGGCATTTCTGTGTCTCCAGCAGCTTCCCACACCAGACACTAGACCTTGAAGTTTAGAGAGCAAGTGATTGGGTGTGACGAACATGACATTAAATAAAAGAAGGGAAATCAGGAGTAGTTAGGAACAGAGGCCAGAGTCGGACAGAACTGCGTTCTAATCTTGGCTCTGCCAGCTGCTAGACAGAGGGATCTCTGGAACAGGCTAAACCTCTCTGAGCCTCTGTCTTTATTCCTAAAATATGGTGGCACCTATTTCCTGGTGGTGGTAAGGGGATGTTCAAGAAGTATTTATCAAAATTCAGATTCTTCGTTCCGGCCAAGCTGGAGGCCTAGGTAGAAGAGCTTTGTTCCCTCACACAACCAAAAGAAGGACAACAACCAATTAAAAACAAAAACAACCAGAACTGCCAGAAAATGAAACTGCATGGAAGTCCGACACCGAGGAGTTACACATTCATCCAGACTGGAGGGAGGGGTGGAGATAGGCAGGCTGAGCAGAGAGGACGTGCAGCAAGATGGCAGACTACACGGGCAAGGTGGGGACTGGCTGATGGGCCCGTCCCCCATTTGCTTGGATGAGCTAGGAGGAGCAACTGGGAGGCAAGACAGACTCCGAAACTCAGGGTTCCAGTGCAGGGAAACTGAAGACTCAAAACCTCTGGCTGTTAAAAGCCTGTGGCAGTGGGAGAAACTCCCAGTCTCACAGGAGAATCTGTTGGAGAGGCCCACAGGGTCCTAGAATGTAGACGAGCCAACCCACCTGGGAATCAGCACCTGAAAGGGCACGTTTTGCTTGTGGGAAGGGAGGGAAGTGGCAGAAAGTGGAGCAAAAGCTGAGCAGGCGGGCAGTCAGCACTGTTCCCTCTCTGCCCCTCCACCACAGACAGCACCACCACGCAGCGATGTGGGTTGCCCCACCCTGGCAGATACCTAAGGCTCCACCCCTGCAATGTAACAGTTTAGCCGAGATAAAGAAATATTGCACAAATGAAAGAACAGATCAAAACTCCAGAAAAAGAACTAAGCAATGAGGAGCTAGCCAGCCTGTCAGATGCAGAGTTCGAAATACTGGTAGTCAGGATGCTCACAGAATTGGTTGTGTATGGTTGCAAAATGAAGGAAGAAGTGAAGGCTATGCAAAGTGAAATAAAGGGAAATATACAAGGGACGAACAGCGAAGGGAAGGAAACCAAGACTTAAATCAATGATTTGGACCAAAAGGAAGAAATAAACATCCAGTGAAACAGAATGAAGAAACAAGAACTCAAAATGTGAGGAGAGGCTTAGGAACTTCTGGGACAATTTTAAACATTCCAATTTCCAAATTATAGGGGTGTCAGGAAGAGAAGGACAAGAACAAGAAATTGAAAACTCATTTGAACAAATAATGAAGGTAAACTTCCCCAATCTGGCAAAGGAAGTAGATCTCCACAAAGTCCAGAAAGCTCGGAGAATCCCCAGAAAATTGAGTCCAAGAAGACACACACCAAGACATATAATTACATTACACAAGATTAAAGATGAGGAGAGAATCTTGAGCAAGAGAAGCCCTGGCTGGTGTAGCTCAGTGGATTGAGCAGGGGCCTGTGGAGCAATGGGTTGCCAGTTTGATTCCCAGTCAGGGCACATGCCTGAGTTGCAGGCCAGGTCCCCAGTAGGGGATACATGAGAGGCAACCACACATTGATGTTTCTCTCCCACTTTCTCCTTCCCTTCCCCTCTCTCTAAAAATAAATAAATAAAGTATTTTTTTAAAAAGAAAGGACCAAGAGAAAAGGAGAGAGTTGCTTACAAAGAAGTTTCCATAAGACTGTCAGCTGATTTCTTAAAAGAAATCTTGCAGGCAAGAAGGTGCTGGAAATAAGTATTCAAATTATTGAAAGGCAATGACCTACATCCAAGATTGCTCTATCCAGCAAAGCTATCATTTAGAATGGAAGGGCAGATAAAATGCTTCCCAGATAAGGTCAAGTTAAAGGAGTTCATCATCACCAAGCCCTCATTATATGAAATGTTAAAGGGACTTACCTAAGAAAAAGGTAAAAAACTATGAACAGTCAAATGATGACAAACTCACAACTATCAACAACTGAACCTAAAAAAAAAAAACTAAGCAAACAACTAGAACAGGAACAAAATCACAGCAATGGAGATCACATGGAGGGTTATCAGTGGGGAGGTGGAGGGGGAGAATGGGGAAAAGGTACAGAGAATAAGAAACATAAATGATAGGTACAAAATTGACAGGCAGAGGGTAAGAATAGTGTGGGAAATAGAGAAGCTAAAGAACTTACATGTACAACCCATGGACATAAACTAAGGGAGGAGAGAGTACAGGGCAGAAGGGGAGAAAGAAATGGGACAACTGTAATAGCATAATCAATAAAATATACCTAAAAAAGAAGCATGTATCATATCAGCTAGCAGATAGTAGTTAGGAAGTAGTAGTAGTTGCACTAATACAGGTAAAATATCATCTGGTACTTGACTGGGTAAGAACAAGAGGCCTATAGATAAGAGTGATGCTTAAGGAAAGGAAGATGAATCCTGGGTTTCTGGAGTAGATAGCTTGTTGAGTGGAAGTAATACAAGGAATGTAAGGGGGGAAATGGGTTGTTGGGGCAAAGGGACATGCTGAGAAAGACAGTGCGTTTCTGTGGGACATCCGAGTAGAGGCGTCTGCTGGGCAGACAGCTGTCGAGCCCAATGCACAGATGAAAGAGCTGGGCTGGGGAGAGGGGGTCCCAGCCGCCAGCCCATGGATTACTGTTGGAGTCATGGAAGATGTCCCAGTTTCCATGGAATGCATCTGTACTGAAACGGAACCAAGTCATCACCCTTTCAGGAATTGTTAGAAAAAGAGGAAGCCACAAAAGAGTATAATAAAAGGTGTAAGAAAACCAAGAGTCAGTGGCAGTTCAAGAATTGATGAAGTGTTTTGGAAAGGAGCTCAGGGTTAGCAGCATTGGCCTGCTGAGATGTCGCGCAGAGTACAGAATGTAACGTGCACATGGGTGTCTGGGGAGAACAGTCTCTAGCGAGTCCTAAGTATCTAAACCTTTTAGCGAGGCCAAAGCCAGACGGAGTTGGTTGAGTAGTGATTGGGAGGTGAGGAAACAGAATCTGAGTGCCAGCAATCTTGGACATAGTTTTACTTTGCTGCGGTGAAGGAGTGGCTGGAGAAGATTTAGGGATGAAGGGGCCAACGAAGGTTTTCTTTTGGTGTGCAGCTGTTTTTCAGATGGGAGAAATCTGGACATGGTTTACTGCCCAGGGGAAAAGGCTGAAAGAGACAGAAGGTAGATGGTGGGACACGTCCCCAGAAAGCGAGAGGATCCGGAGCATAGCAATAAGGGACACCCTTTCCTTGCACCAGGAAAGATGGGAGCAGAAAGTTAAGGGGGTTTTTTTGAGGAGTAGAGGTCAGGGTCATGTGCTGAGGGTAGTGAGGTCAAAGATAGGAGGAGAGTAAAGATGAAGGTGTGGAGAACTGACTCTGAAGCAGGAGAGATCGCAGGTAGCGCGTGGGTGAACTGTGGTTGGAGATTGTACATTCATAGTAGGAACATTGTCAAGGAGTTGAGAGGTCACATGTCCTTTGATTGTCCATGTGGTTGCTGATGTTGTCCAGGATGAAAGCAATACCTCAGGATGGATTGCAAGTCATTGAACCAGGGCTCAAGTCTCTAGTGAGTTAGGGAGTGACCGCAGAGGCTGCTAGACGGCAGTGAGGAAAGGGGTGCAGGTTACTGCAGCTCAGTTACATGGGCCTCAGAGCAGTGGGATGTTTACAAAGAGGCGATGGGTGGTGGTCTCTGTGCCATAGGCGGCATGGGATGCTGGGGAAGCAGCACAGCCACCCTGTGAGAAGAGGCCTGAAGAATTGGAACCCCGAGGAAAGAGTCAGTGCTGTCAGGGTGAAGCGTGGGAAGGAGCGTTCTGATACACGCTCCGGGATTGAGATGGGCTGTTCGGGAGTGAAGTGCTCAGGGCACCAGAGGATGTTCGGGACAAGTTTGGGAAATAAGGAAGGATTAGAAGGGTCAAGAAACTAAAAATAGCTGCCTATGTCTTAGCTGTTATCTGAAGGTAGCTTCAGAGTTCTCTTAAGGGGTTTAATAAGTGTGGTTTGTTCTTGAAGATTTTTTTCTTTGTTTGACATTGCTTCCAGCGAAGAATGGTAGTATATTATATCAGAATCAGTATCAACAAAATTAAATTGCAGTTTCCAAAAAGAGAGGCTATTTTGTAAGGTGGTTTTTAATTTAAAATTTAAAGATAAATGATTTAAAATAAAAATGTTTTACCACTTCATTTTAAAATGTGTTTTAGACTCCATTTTATTTAGGCAAATGTGAAAATGTGTAAAATTTTCAATAGCTGAAAATCAGAATCAACTTAATTTGCCAGTTAATATTGTTAAGTATTGTACTTTCTTTTTGATGCATAGGCATGTAAAGTGGAAGATCTGGGCAAAGTGGATTTTGAAGATGAGATTAAGAAAAGATTTAAGATGGTTTATGTGCCAAATTGGTTCTCAGTAGACTTAAAAACAGGGGTAAGTTAGCAACTGATATTTGTGCAATTTGGCATTGTGGAAACTTTTAATATAGCTCAATACTAAGTTTCATTAGTTACAGAGTCCTGTGTTTTTAAGTGTGAAAGGAAAAAATTATGTTATTTCTTGCAAAATGTAGTTTAAATGCCTTTTGGTATCCTAGTAAATTAAATTGTATTTGTATTGAACTGCATGAAACACATTTTGGCTTATTAGCACTTTAGTTAAATAGTACAAAAAAAAGGTTTAGATACTTATTTGGAGAATGGATTCAGATAGAGCTGTCCCTGCTGACTTTTTATTTTTGACAGATGTTGACGATTACTCTGGATGAGAGTGACTGTTTTGCTGCTTGGGTTTCTGCAAAAGATGCCGGCTTCAGCAGCCCGGACGGCTCAGATCCGAAACGTGAGTTGTGTCCTTCCTTCTCTCCTCCTCGCGAAAGGGACAGCGGGCCCCTCTGTTTTTCAGTGTGTACTCGTCTTTGTGAGAGCCTGTTACATTTGGTCGATGATGTCTTTGGTCAGTATTCTCCTAAGAATGTGACATTGTCCTGAGAATGTAACCGATGTACACAAAGGCAGTTTTAGTGGCTTTATGTGGAAATAAGCCTTTACAGAGTGCGGCTCCTGCTTCATTTGTTCATTTTTAAAGGAGGGCTGTATAGACAGACTGCGTTTGCTCCACATTACCACCGCTTTAAGCATTCTAAGATAAAATTTCAACAGACTTGGCAAAATCTCTGAAATCTTGGTTTTGAACATCAGTGGCATTGGATTAACAATTTACCATCAGAATATGTGGAAAGTTTTTATTTTTTCCTTCTGTTTTTAGGTGAAAACTAGTAACTTTTTTCCCACTTTTTTATTTTTAATTGACTCTTTTGCAGTGAATTTAGGAGGACTTTTGCTCCAGGCCCTCCTAGAATATTGGCCTAGAACACATGTGAATCCCATGGATGAAGAAGAAAATGAAGTAAACCATGGTTCGTGCTTTTATGTTAGGATAAATAATTTAAAAGTACTCAGAAGTTAAAGAGACTTAAACTGGTTGTTATTTTAAGAAACACGTTAAGCATTTGCTAAATTGTGACACAGTGTTTTTGGCATGCCCAGTGTATTACCTGCCCGTCCATGTCTCGAAGTAAGACCATCCATCCAGTCCCCACTGAAATTCTGAGCTTTCAGTAAGTAAAACTGTCCAAGATAGAAGGAGAAGGCCCTGTGTATTCACATGACCTTTGCCCTTGACAGTAGGCAGATTAGCAGGCTTCTTCCAAAGGCCAATGTCTCGCATGTCCGCAGCTGCAGGGTTCGTCCTGGCATTGTCACACTCCCTGTCAGCCTGACGCGTTGCCATTATCTAGTGCCATTATCTAGTCCGATGATCTACCTGATGTTGGCTGTGAATGTTTCCAAAAGTCAGATTCCAACTCAGAAGGGTCAGGAAGGGGGAACAGGTGTATAGAAAGAAGTAATGTCATGGAGGACATTCAGAAATGGCGTGTGCCCCAGGCCATCCCCTGGGCTGCAGAGGGGACCATGTTTGCAGTGTGTGAGTTTTAGAATAGGGGAGAGCAAGATCTTAAAATCTGGCAACTCGTGTGTAACCTGCAGCTGGTTGAAAATTCCTTCTGTCCTACCTACTGAGGGTTCACTCTGCTGAAGACTCAATTCTCTGAAGGTTCCACTGACGACTGTCCACTTCTGGTGGTCAGCAGTGACACGATTTCCTGTAAGAGACTTCGTTCTGCCTGACTGGCTTGTCCACAATGACTTTTGGAGTTTAAATCTTATACAGGCATAGCATGCTTCCCTGAAAGTGGAAGCATGTACTTGTCCCAGAGAGGGCTCTGATCCCACCCACAGGGGTTGTTCTTTTAGGTCTCAGTGGACTGTGATGCCAAGAAACTCAACACAAAGAGCTCCCTACAGAGGGAGGAGAAAACTAGGCTCTGTCATTTATGAGCTCTGGGGCCAGGGGCTCATCACTTCCTGGTCTTGGCTTGTCATTCTCCTGCTATAATGCGACAGGCAGGAAGGATGCCCTCAGAGGCCCAAGTGTACAATAAAGAATAAGTAATCAAGAAACTAGTACAGTTAGCACCTTTTAGGTCCAGGCTTTGGTTGGGGAGAGCGGGGGAAGGAGTCCCAGGAAACCCCAAATCATTCTTAAAGTCGGACTGCCACGGTAAAGGCAGGGGAGCCCCTCCTCACCCGCCCACCACCTCGCCAGCCGGAGCTCGGGACACTGGCCGGCTCCTCCTTCCCCGGTACTCTCCTGCTGCACCTGCTGCGTGCTCAGCGGGTGCTCGGGAGTGGCCTGGATTGTACTCATGCCACTCACATATTCAGAGGCCTGCAGTGAAACGAAGGTGGGGTGGTGAAGATCAGTGGGCATGGACCCTGTGCTGCAGGACAGGGACTGGCGTTCTGGTAGGGCGGAGGGCTGCTTGCGCAAAGCGTTCTGAAATCAGAGAGAAGTGCTGGGTGCCATGACAGGTTCCAAAGGTGCTGCAGGATTTCAGACCGTGGGGTTGCTTCCAGATTCATTCAGGAAATGTTTATAAACAAGTTGGTGCTTAGTGAGGGCCAACTGTTCCTGGGTCAAGAGATTACAAAGAAAATAGTGAAATGAAATCTGCAAAGAACAATAAAAACAGGGTTATGACCTCTTCGAGGATTTTATTTTCCACTGATACCTCTGCCGTTAGTTATGGCTGCCATTAAACACACTTGTTTTTTCTGGCCCAAGGGGGGGCCAAAAAAATCAGATCACCATTTACAAATAGGCTGCCTGAGACTTCCCTGTGGCTCACATTAGATGGTTATGTTATTGTTTCAAGTCTCAAATATTAATCTCTTCTATTAAAACCTAAAATGCAGTCACTGCCCATGAGGCATGTCACAAGTTGCCATATTTCTTATTTCTAGGAATTTAACTTGGTTTGGGTTTTGTTTTTGTTTTTGCTTTTATTTCTGACACTGGCTGATCTATAGGGCTTTTGACCTTAAAAATCGTCCATTGTTTGAAGCCTTTGTAAACAAAATGTTTAGGGTCTGTGTCCACAGCACTGACTCTGCATCTGACACCATCTGTACCTTTCCTAGTAAATGGGGAGCAGGAGAACCGAGTACAGAAGGGAAATGGATATTTCCAAGTGCCCCCCCACACCCCTGTGATCTTTGGTGAAGCTGGAGGGCGCACGCTGTTCAGGTATGGGCAAGGGAGGGCTGGAGGCCCTGTTAAGAAAGCATCTCATTTGCTAAGAAATAGTGTTTCAAATAGATGTTATAAATTGTTTAGTTTCTAGAGGTGTCAGGGACTTGGAAGCTTTCTCATCTCCATGAGATGGTTAAGTGTAGACCACCTTCTAACTGGGAGCTGCGCCTCTACTGTTGAAATGAGGTCAGTACCTGGCCTCGAGGCAGCTTCCCCAGTGGTTTCTGCAGGAGACCCTCACTTTCCCTCACCTAGCCAGTGTGGCTGCGGGGATCAGAGACCAGCTGGCATCACCAGAAGTCCCTGTCCTCAGGACAATGTCAGAATAGGTAATATCCCTTCTGCTGTGTCGGGCAGATGGAACGGGCTGCTCCTGGGAACTGTCAGGCCCAACAGTGGCCTGGTCAGAGGTGCAAGGCTGACTGTCGTGAGGCCCTGCAGGAAAGAGCTAGGTTGGCTTTGCCCCACACTACCAGCAAGGCCCTGGGGAGTCGGGAGAGCTCACAGAGTCTTCTGTGGGTCGTAAGGGAGAAGAATGCTTGTCTTGCCCTTGAGCACAGACCTGCTTCCTTGGCGGTGGTTTCCTGAGGGTGTGGTCACCAGACACATCCTGGCCCCGCCATCACGCAAGGAGTGGGAGAGGCAGCTCTGGTGTGTGCCCCGCTCAGAGCCTGGGGCCTGAGCTCTGTCTTAGCTGAGCGAGTTGTTCTGCCTGGCTGCGCTGTTTTCTGTACTGAGTGGGGGCTGTCCTGAGTGAACTCTAGGGTTTTGTTCCTCCGTCTAATGTTTGTAACCGTGGTTTTGTCGCCTGTGCTTGCTGGGTCACTCACTGCCTGTGGATGTGTTTAGGCTGCTCTGCCGGGACTCTGGAGGGGAGACCGAGTCGATGCTCCTGAATGAGACGGTGCCGCAATGGGTAATTGACATCACTGTGGATGTAAGTGTCCTCCACTCCCACTTTGCCCTTGTAGTTTTTTCAAATTGTGAAGGAAATTCGGACCTGGTTTAAACCATATAACCTTCAACTTGAATAAAAACTAGACTGCGAAAAAAAACACGAAGTGCCAAGAAGTTAACTGTACGAAGATGCCCCCGAATGCTTGTGCTCCAGCTTAATCAAGTTCCCACCTCCCGAGGCCCCACCAAGAAAAGTCCAGCAGGTGTAGCTAGCCTTCCCGCTGCAGCCGCTGAGCCTGGGGACTGAGCCAGTGGTGAAGCCGGAAGCCCATCTGTCAGCGGTGTGCACTTGGCCACCCCTGCGGCCGCTGCACAGTGGTGCCGCTGCCAGCCTGGTGGGCACGTCTGCAGTGACTCCTGTTTTCCCTGTCAGGAGGACCAGGTGGCATCTGGTGGGGGCCACCTGCTCTTCTGCCAACGGGTGCAGGAGCTACCCTGGCCCGTGACACCCTGTCAGCACCCTAAGGCCCAGGGTTCCCGTGTACCTCAGAGACATCTGTTTTTGTGTCTTTTTAGTCGGGGAGAGAGGAGGGAGCTCCCATTTTTTATTTATTTTTTAATTAAAAAGCACCCTCCCACCCAGAGGGTCCTGTGTCTCCAAGTCCCATTTCAGAGCCCCTCAGGCCCCGTCTGTGCACCCCCTAACCCTCTACTGTCTCACTCTTTTTTTGGTCTCACTTTTTTGTGAATAAATTTATTAAGGGGAAAAAAACCCTAGACTGCCAGTTGGAATCCTCTTCTGCTTCCTTGTAGTTCCAAAGTTGCAGAAGTACTGTTGATATTTATTTGTGGGGTTTTTTGGTTTTAATTATAAAAACAGTGTATGTGTATTAAGTAAATAAATGAGTACAGTGGAACTCCCATCCCTTTCTCAGTCACCCCTCTTCCGTTGGCTCCCTGGCCTTTCCCCGGAGGCAAGAACTATAATGGGCTAGTGTGTAGCCGTTAGTACTGTTCTTTCTCTTACATAAGCATGCATTGCCTATATATGTGCCTATAGTTTATTTTATCTCGCACAGGTTCTTATTACACATACTGTTCTTACACAACTTGGTTTTTTTTTTACTTACAGATATATCCTGAACATTTTTCATGTCTCTACATATGGGTCATTTCTTTCAAATGACTCTAATATTCCATTGTGTAAATGTACCATCAGTTATTTAACCAGTACCCTACTGATGGGCGTTTAGGTGGTTTCCGGTGTTTTCTATTACAGACAATGCTTCACTGAACATCCTTGTATATCCATCTTTGTGTGCTTTTTAGGATAAATTCCTAGCAGTGGAATTGCTGGATGAAATGGTGTGCACATTTTAAATCTTGATAGCTCCTGCCAAATTGCCCCCCACAAAGGCTGTACCAGTTTACATTCTCACCAACCCTGCGTGAGTCCCTATTTCCCCACACCCTCACCAGCACTGGGTACTTTTCATCTTTGCTAAAAGATAAGCAAGTACTATCTCAATTGTTTTAATATGGTTTGGGGTTTTTTGTTTGTTTTTTAAAGATTTTATTATTTATTTTTAGAGAGAAGGGAAGGGGGGAGAAAGGAGAGAAACATCAATGTGTGAGAGAGACATCCATCAGCTGCCTCTCGGCACGTCCCCAGCTGGGGACCTTTCGGTTTGCAGGCTGGCATTCGGCCCACTGATCCACGCCGGCCAGGGCTTGTTTCGGTGTTTCTTTTAAGTGTAGTGAGGTTAGGCATCTTTTCATATTAGCCATTTCTATTTCTTTTGCAAATTGCCTGTCTATATTCTTTACTCATTTCTCCATTGGGTTATTTGTCTTTCTTATTAATTTATAGGTGCTCTTCGAATTAAACATTAACCCTTTGACTATTATTTATGCCTCTCAATTGAATTTTTTCTTTATTCGTGGTATTGTTGTCAGGTGAACAGTTTAATTTTACATAATCAGGTTGAATCTTTATGTTCTGAGTTTCATGTCTTGCTTAGGTAACTCCCACTCCAGCACAGCAAGTGCTCCGTGTTCTCCAGTGTGTTTGTGACAGTCGATTGTGTCTAGGCTTTAATGTGTCATTAGCATTTATTTAGTTGGTGTGAAGTAGGGTGCTAACTTCCTACAAATGGATAGGCAGTGTGCCGACACAGTGTTTGAGCAATCTCTCCTTTTTCTACTAATTTGAAATGCTCTCTATCACATGCCAAATTTCTGTATGCACAAGGGTCTGTTTCTAGACTCTCTTCTGTACTGTAGGCCTATTTTGTATATTCCTGAAGCCATAGGAAAAGAGATTTAATCTCTAGAACTTTCAGAAATGTGTGCTCTGTCCGAGGTATACTGCTTCCAAGCACTAAAGCCGGGGCGACACCTTGTGGATGCTCTGTGGTCCCCGCTGAGCCCAGGCTCCCCAAATACCACTGCTTTCTTTGGGTGTGAAGTCAGCTGGGTGCAGCGCTCACTTTAGCCCTGTGGCTCGTTCCTCGGAGGAGACACCCAGCTAGGACATGGCCCGGAGGCGATTCATTAGTACCCCGAGAAAAGACGACCNGCCATAGGAAAAGAGATTTAATCTCTAGAACTTTCAGAAATGTGTGCTCTGTCCGAGGTATACTGCCTCCAAGCACTAAAGCCGGGGCGACACCTTGTGGATGCTCTGTGGTCCCCGCTGAGCCCAGGCTCCCCAAATACCACTGCTTTCTTTGGGTGTGAAGTCAGCTGGGTGCAGCGCTCACTTTAGCCCTGTGGCTCGTTCCTCGGAAGAGACACCCAGCTAGGACATGGCCCAGAGGCGATTCATTAGTACCCCGAGAAAAGACGACCCGTGAACTTCACCCTTCACCTAAGCATGTGGTTTACTTCACGGTGCGCGTCTAGGTGGCTAGCTGACGTTACATCCCGTGTAAAACCGAAGACCTCACTCTTACGTCAGAGGGAAGGAAGGTGGGAGGGCCCGGCCAGCCTTGCAGCTGGATGGCAGGCCCCCAGCACAGAGTGTGTGGTTGTGCTCAGGCGTGAATGCTGTGGGTTTCTCTCAAGACACATAAATTTTTGTTTGGGCCTTTAGGGATCAGTTCTGATATTTTTGTGTGGAACCGAGATTTGGGGTTTGTGTGGCTTGAAGGATTAAAATAAAACTTGATTCCCGTTAATACCTTGAATTGTTATTTGAAAAGAGCCATGCTAGCAAACTCACATTGCCACTGACGGTACCTGGTGTCTTCTCCTTACACAACTAAACATCGTGCTTGTCCAATACAGTTTGTCTAAGGCTGACTTAGATAATCTGGTACTATAAACTTCATAGAAAGTAACTTCTAATTGTGAAACAACTGTTAACTTACAAATCATGTTTTCCTATTGACATCATTTAAGTTTATCAGCTAATAGAAACTATGCCATTTTTTACTTTTAATATTTCAGAAAAATATGCCCAAATTCAACAAAATTCCTTTCTACCTCCAACCTCATGCATCTTCAGGAGCAAAAACCTTAAAAAAGTAAGTAAATGTTGTGTCATATGATGCTTTGATCTAATTAATTACCAGAGATCTTTTAAAAATTTCTTAATTGCTTTTATAGCAAAGGAGGCCAGTACTAGATCTAAGGCTAGCTCTGTGTTAACACTTTATACAGTTGAACCACGTACTGGGTACCTACTGTGGTGGGCTACAGGTGTCCAAAAAGAAGACACGGGCTCTTGTCTTGCCATAATTCAGCATAATGCGTGGTCTCTGGGTAGTAAGTGTCTTGTGGATACTAATGAGCAGAGGGGAGAGAAATGAAGTTTGACTAGTGCTTTCCAGACAGGCTTCTCGAAGGACACGGACTCTGCGCTGGGCACATAAGGATGGGCAGGACTTAGAGGAGACATCCCCCATCCGGGAAAGGCGTGTTCAGGGATGTGGAAGCGCACACAAGACACTGAAAGTCAGTGGGGACCCGCAGAGTCCTAGGACCCGGCGGCCTAGGCTGTGGGGTGGTGGGAACATAACCAGGAGGGAGGTCGGAGCATGTAAGAGGTTTCGTTGATGTATATCTTAGCAGAGAAAATCAGCAAAGCTTTAAAACCTTTTGTCGGGGAAATTTCCAAACATATAAAAAAGAGAATAGGAAAACGAAGCCCCATTGTCCCATCCGACAGCTTCAGTAATTCTCCCCACATGGCTAACTGTTTTGTTTCACCTACTTAGTGTCCCACCCCCCTGCCCACACATGCGCAGGGGTAAGTCCTAAATGTCACTTCAGCTGGATTTAATGACCCTAAACTCAAGCTGGCTTTCAGAGTTTGAGCCTGAGCTTGCTTGGTTTGACCATTTGCTGATGTCAGAGACACAGAAGTAGGTGTGGGGGTGAGGAGATAGATGAATCTGGATTTGGACGTGTGGAGTTTGAGGTTCCCGTGGAACAGCCATGCGGAGATAGTCAGCTGTGGGGTTTGCGGGTCGGAGTTCAGGCAGGTGAGGTCTCGGCTGTAGGCAGGCAAGCCCCGGGAGAAATGAGTGCCCAGTGCACGGGAGCCTGGGAGCCCTGGGGCGGCCTTCCCTGCCAGGGGCGTTGAGTTTGCCCGTGCCCTGGGAAAGTCTTTAAGGGAATAAAACCCAGAATGCTGTTCTTCATGTGTGTGTAAGTTTTTTAAGAACATTTATATAATCTCACTTAGTTGGGCATAATTCTGTCTTGAAAGGACACTATAAACAATGTTGGCAATTCTAAAAATCGATTAAGGCATTGACTAAAAATTTTATCATTTTGGTGTTTCTGGGTATGTTTTCATCTTTATCAAATGTTAATACCAGGTGACATGGAAGGGATAGTATCCAGCAATTTCCTGATGTCACAACCTTCCCTTGCTTTTTACAGAGATAGACTCTCTGCTAGTGACATGCTCCAGGTCCGGAAAGTGATGGAACACGTTTATGAGAAAATCATCAACTTGGACAATGAGTCCCAAACCACCAGCTCTTCTAATAACGAGAAACCAGGAGAACAGGAAAAAGAGGAGGACATTGCTGTGCTGGCGGAGGAGAAGATTGAACTTCTGTGCCAGGACCAGGTACGGGGGCTTCTGGGCTGCTTCTCCAGGGCCAGTGCTCTGACAGTTACGAAACGGGGTGTGAATGGTCCCAAGTCTCTTGCCTTTGGGGGCCTTCTGCTTTTAAAAAGACTCTGAGGAACTCTGAAGGTCTCCCCCCCATTCCTGAGGCTCCAAGCGAGACACAGGACCCTCTTGGTTTGCAGAGCAGGCTCAGCTGTGTTAGTTTAGGACGGGGGTGGAGGTGGGGGAGCTGCTTTGGACCAAGACGCACTCAAGGCCTCCCTCCAGGGGAGCGGCTAAAAAGGGGGCGGCTGGCCTGGCCCTGCAGCTTCGACTCTGCCCGCACCCAGGCCCGTGCCTGCGTGCGGGGCTGCCATGTTGGCAAGAGCAGGCTACCACCGGGCCCAGGGAGAGAACACGCTGGGTCACCTGATGAGGCCCTGGGTTAACAGTAAAGGTTGTAGCTGTTGGAGGCTGTGACATCTTTATTTTTTGCCGTTCAGGTTCTGGATCCAAACATGGACCTTCGGACGGTGAAACACTTCATATGGAAGAGTGGCGGGGACCTCACCCTCCACTACCGACAGAAGTCCACGTGAAGGGCGGCGAGCCTCCTGCGTGCTCCTGTACTGACCTTCCTCCGGCCCCAAGAGTAGTCCTAGGAAGCCCACTGAAGCCCCAGTGGGGCGAGACTTCTACCGGCTCTGATTGGGTATGGACCAAGATTCTCTTTCCATTGAAGTGACTAATCGAAATGTAACATAGAAACCAGTCTCCTTGTGTAGATTAAGCTGTCCCCAGGGAGGCAGAGGGCGAGAGCAGAAGAACCCCCAGCCAGCTGTGTCTTGTGAGCTGTACAGAGAACCGACCGGTGGGCCGGGCCACACGGGCTGGCTTCCTGCTTTCATTTCAAAGGACCGTGTCTTTGTCTGTCAGCACTTGTCAGAGACACACCGGTAAGGCCCTCCGTGTCATCGTTTCAACTTTGAACACACTGTGTAGCTTTTCTGAGAGTACATTCCGTTCACACAGTACCTAGGAAGGCTTTTCCAAGTTTGTCATTAAAAACAGACAAATTTTCACCATTTGAGACGATCATTTGTAATAGGAACTTGCCGTTGCACAATTCTAGAGCCAGCCCATTTCATAATAAATGACCATTGCTGGGCTAGTTTTAACACTGCCCCCGAGTCGTGTCCTCCGAGGAGCGTCTGTTGGACGTCCAGGGGCTGGAGCACAGCGCTCGGAGCCTGTGCCCAGTGACGCGGCAGCCCGCCCAGGGCCCCAGCCTGGACGGCAGCCACGGGGAGGCAGCTGTTTCCCGCCTTCTTCTGCTGTGTCGTTTTTTTAGGGGCAAAACTAGGTGACACCCAGGTTTGTGCTCTGGGTGAGCAGCATGGCACCATCAGAACTTGAGACCGTGGTGGAATTTAAACTTCATTTAAATGCTGCCTAAATGTGTGTGGTGTCAGTAGGAGGTCATGGTGAGTTAATTTGATAATTCATAGCCTGGAAATACACACACTTGTTTTTCCAGAGTTTTATATGCAGGTTTTTGTTGTTATTGTACCTATATCCAGATTTCTTTTCACTGTTCTAACAATCTGGAGCTTTCAGAGACTCGTTTGGATCTTGTACAGAGTATAACTTATTGGGGATAAACACTTCAGCTTTTGGCAGAAGGACACACTTTGGATTCTCCCCGAGGCCATTTGTATTCAGACCAGAACAATGTCCTGCCCGATCAGACTACCCGCAAGAAGCCTCCTGCATGAAGCCAGAAGCACAAGTGCCTTCAGAGGGCAGTCTGTTCCAGTCCAGCAGACCCCCGCCTGCGTGCGGTCTGTGCCCACAACAGCAGGGACTGGGGAGGGGGTGGGGAAGGGTTTCTTGTCTACACCTTCACGGGTGCAGACAGCTGGCTGACGGGCCTGGGTCCACACCTTCCTGTTCGATACTCTGATTCGCACAACTGCAGAAACAGGGTCCCCTCACTGCTGGGCAGCCTCCTGGGACAGTGGACAGGTCATTGCCTCTGGCTCTGAAGACAGGAGCAGAGACGCACCACCTTTCCACTGAGTCCTCCCCTATACAGAGCAGCCGGCTTCTTTTTTAAACAATCCTTTCTATCTGTTGAATACATCATTGCACCTTTGGTGCACATTTTTTAGCAGTAGTTGTGAATTCATGTCAAAAAAATCAGAAAGAATGCATCTGCCGGCCCTCAGCTGTTTGACGAGGGCCCTGGACTGCGGCCGGGGCTGTGCTGGGCCGTCCCGCCCTGCGTGGAGCTGAGGGCGCTGCGCTCCCTCCCCGCTGCAGATGTGACCCCAGCATGGTGGTACTTTTCTTTTCTCCCAGTCAGACCAGTAAGTTCCCAGAAAACAGGAGTCTGCCAGAAGGGTAAAAATCTGTATTTCAGTTGTATAGAATAAAGGCTTTAGTTAAAATATTCAAAATGCAGTACATGTTATTTTTTTTCACTCGTCATCTTCCTTCATAGCAGATTATAGACAAGTTAAGAAACCTCTGGCTTCACGCTGACCCTGGAAATAACTAGCACTGATAACCATTTTACCCTCCCATTTGGGACAGGAGTGTGTAGAGGGAAGAAGCCCAGACCCTTGGGTTGGGGTGACTTTGAGGATACTGCCAGGCTGCAGCTAAAGGAAGCTGCCCACCGAGCAGTCCCATGGTGACTCTGTCCTATGTCCTGGGTTCCTGCAGGGGACCCTGGGCTCCCAGACAGCCCAGGAGCCAGACTCCGGAAGTGGCTTTGGACACAAGGCCTTCCTGTCTTGCAAGCTTAGCCGTGCTGGTGGCCCTGACAGGGCTTGCTCTGAATGTGGTCAGTGCTAGAACGTCCAAGTGTTTGCTGGTTTGGGTTCTCCTGCCCTGTACTTGGTCTGTGCCCCCCAGGGCGGACAGTCCTTGTGCTACAGGCCTGACGGAGCTCGGAGCTTCCTTTTCAGTGCAGACGTTACAAATTAAGCAGCAAAGAGGGCACTTTAGATGGACAGAGACTAGAAGACACGGCCAGAGGCAGCTTGCTCAAGTAGTAAGCTGGGTGTGTGGGAAGGACTCTAGCCAAGCAGGGGGACATCAGGTGGTAGCAGGACCTTCCTAGGGGAGCCGCCCCTTCCTGCAGGCCGGGCAGAAGGCCCACCCTAGCCTTAGCCTCCCCAGGCGGAGGGAGGAATGGCCTCCCCACCCCCACTCCTCCCACACACACACAATACTGTGGGAAAGAACAGAGAGGCCCTTTTCCACTCTTGCCCAAGCCTGTCATTTCCCCTTGTGGTGGGAGCTGTGTGGAAGGAGGTCCAGTCCGGACTGGCTCTGAGAGTCCGCTTAGGGCAGCAGGGTTAAACTTGTAACTCAGTCACCACTGGGACTGGCTGGGTGCCATGGGTATGTGTGTGTAGAAGAGACAGTTGTGAATTTGGGAGGAGACAGGACTCACCACTGGGATACGAGGTCTGTGGGGTGCAGGCCCTGGGGAGGAAGAAACATTGGCGTCCACGCACAGGTGAGTCTCTGCTGAAGGGCCTAGAACCTCCTGCCCTTCTCTCCCGGGAGGGGTGGGCCAGTTCACTGCCTCTCCCCTCCCACTGTGGCTGGCAGATGTCAGTCAGCCTGAGCCAACTGTGTTCAGGGGAGCACAGGAAGGGATGCAGTCATATGACAAGAGAGACAGTATTGGGGCTTCAGGGGTCCCCAGGGCTTGGGTGTGCCAGCTGGGCTGTGCAGGAGAATCCCAGAAGCTCTACAAAGCAACCCAGCAGGCCCTGTCGCCACACCTGATGCTGTCTGGACCCCGCTCTCTCCAGGGGAAGCCAGTGGCCAAGCGGAGCAAGCACTGGACCTCAGGGTACATGGCCAACAGATGCCCTTCCCCAAGGCCCACCCCACCTCTTACTGCCCACTGAGGCTTCAACCCCACACAAGCAGCAAGGAATTCTTCCTTCTACTACCCCAGCTCCCACACAACTGAGTCAACCTGGGGTGCTGCGCCCAGCTCCCTGCCCCCTGAAAGGACATGTCTGAGATCCTCTAGCAGGTGCCCAGTTCCCCAAAGCCAGGACCATCATTTCTTGGAGACCGGTAGGGCTGAGTAGATGCAAGAGCCCCCACCAGCACGAGTCCCTGCACGTCCCTCGGAACCACAGCCTAGGAAGCTGGACAGCTAGGCTGGGGTCAGGCAAGGGGCTGGGCCCAAAGTGCGGCCTGAGCCACCTCCCCATATCTGGGCCTCTTGAAATGCCATCAGGGGCCTTGTCACTGCCCAGGGGGTTGTTCCGGGGTAGAAAGCTGGGCCTGGCTGGCTGCCCCCTCAGCCTCGGCCCCGACATCTGGACTCGCCGCACTTGCTGGCTCCTCCTCGGCCTGAGCCTCGAGCAGCTCAGCAGACAGCCCATCTTCTGGCGAGGCTGCAGAGGTGAGGCTGTCAGGAAGGGTCAGCTGAGGCAGGTGGTCCTGCTGGGCCTGGGCGCCTGGGCTGTCCGGGAAGGAGACCTCAAACTCCGACCCAGACCATGTGGCCTCACCTGAAACACACAGGGTGGGGCTGTGGAGGCCTGCGGAACCCGGGGCCAGTGTGGCCTGGAGTGATGACCCCACTGGCCCCCCACGAGTGAGCTAGTGTACAAACTCAGGGCAGCCCTCCCAGCAGCCCTTCCCAGAGGCCTAGGAGAGTGCGGGCCACTCACCGCCACGCTCGTGAGAGCCGCTGCTGGAGCAGACGTCCTCCAGCCCCGAGGCTGAGGCAGCGGTGGAGGTCAGCCCTGGGAAGGAGGGCAGGCTGGGCCAGACGCTGGCACTGCTGTCCAATACGGAGACGCCTGACACGTCCAGGAAGCCTGGGGGAAGGACACAGCTCTGTCAGCACGAACCTTGACTGCTGAGGACCGGCGTCCTGGGCTGGCTCTGCTCGTTTCTGGAGCATCTGGCTCAGCCTGAGACTAACCTCAGACTGGTGGTGCCACCCCCCCGACCCAAAGAGGTTTCCCTCTGCCTGTTTCCAAGGAAAGAAAGGGGCCTGGCACTGGGCACCATGGGAGTAGCACAGTGGCAGAGGGCCCAGAGCCCTGCTCTGTCCCCAACTGGCTGTGACCTTAAGCAGGCCGCCTCTCTCCCCTAGACTCCAGCTCCCCATCCATACCCTAGATCAGGTCACCTGCAACTGTCTTGGCGTATAGTAGGGGTCAGTAGATCTGTTGCCAAAGTCCAGTCCTGAGCCTGGGGCCCAGTTCAGCGCTGGGGGAAGCCTATTACTCAGCCTCCCACCGAGGGCCTGCTCACTACCTGGGTCCATGACTCGCTGCACTGGAGGCGGAGGCTGAAGAGGAGTCTCCATGGGACGCGGAAGCCCCCCAAGGTCTGGCGCACGGTAGCCGAGACTCGAAGGCTCAGGAAGCAGCCCCTCTACGGAGGAGCCAGGTGCCTGCAGCAGGGCCTAGCCGAGCCGGGGAAGAAGAGGGGACTGGGAGAGGGCCACCAGGACGGTGTCGTCCAACCCAGCCCCCAGCCTCTGCTTGCCCCAGAAGCACTGCTCTGCCCGGAGGAGCAAACAGCCTTGGTGACCGGCCCCTTCTCTGCAGGTGAAGCAAAGTCAGATAGCGGCCTGGCCGGCCTGCCCTGCAGCACCGACATGGAGAGGGAGCACTCTTGCCACGCTGCTGAGGAGCCCAGGTGCCCTCTAGTGGGTCCCGTTGATGACCCACAGGAAAAGAGGGTCCTCCTGAGTTCCAGCCTGCCTGGAAAGCAGGCCTCGTGGGCGGCCAGTACAGATCCCAGGCACCAGCCCAGGGTCTGAAGGCACTCAGTGACCGGCTCAATCACCTTCCGTGAAGGCACGGCCCGACTCCCCTGCATGCTCAGCCAGACAGCCGGCCCAACTGGGGCTCCAGGCACGCAGCCCCGGGCCCGACTCTACCACTGACTCATGAGGCACGGAACATGGCTCTGCCTCCCTCTGAGCTTCAGGTGCCCACTCACAAAATGTAAATGACAGCGAGGGCCTCGCCACTGCCCTCATCTCCCAGCCTAAGTGGCAGGAGAATTGAAGAGGGTCTCACTGTCCCAGAATGGGTCCATCCACTCCCACTGGGTCCAGAGGCAGAAGGAACTCCAAAGGGCCCCACAGACAGGCCCCAGCAAGAAAAGCCTCCAGAATCTTCTCTCCCCCCAGCGGACAGGCCCCTCTGTCCATGTGAAGCTCCCCCCCCCCCCCCCCCCCCCCGTGGACAGGTGTATCCCACGTACCTCCATGTAGCCACCCTGCCTGGCACCTGTATCTGGGCCAGGAGGAACAGGAGAGTCCTGGGGGGTGGGTCCAGGTGACAAGGTACCAGATGGCAGAGCACCTTGTGATGGGGTACCAGGTGGTGGGGTACCAGGTGGGGTACCAGGTGGTGGGGTACCAGGTTGCGGGACAACAGGTGGTGGGGAACCAAATGGCAGGGTACCAGACAGTTGGGCACCAGGTGGTGGGGTACCAGGGGGCAGGGCACCAGGTGGCTTCCTGTGGTAGCTGGAGGGCTGGATTGGGATCCGATGCAGATATCCATAGCCGATACCACACCCCAGACTGCCGAAATCCAGAAACGTTCAGTTTACGAGTTGTCCTGCAGCCCTTCCAATCAATCTCTGCCACCCCCACCCACCAATGGCGGTGAGCGGGCTGAAAGGGTGCTTCCAGGACCAATGGCCAGCCTCAGGGTCCCTGGGGCCAGGGGCCAGCCCTCCACCCCCACCATGAGACTCTGGGGTCCATGCCCACTGGCTAGACCCATCCAGGGACCCACCCTGCAGCCTCCCCTCCCCACCCCACCCCCAACCCCAGGAAGTACCTGCCCTCTCCTCCCCAGGCGGCATTGGGAGTCACAGACACCTCCCGGCAGGAGTCGGACTCGGAGTTATAAACCATCAGCTTTAAGGGCTTCCCCTCATGGGACTCGATGAGAGTGAAGAAGTCCTCAGACTGTGACAAACACATAGCACCTGAACCCTGCTCCCCGCAATGGCACTGGAAGCCCCGTGGCCACACCGCTGTCTCCACACCCCACCCAGCAGCCAGAGGAGGGCTGGGCCTTGGGTTCCTCACCTCCTGGAGCAGCTGGTCGGAGCCAATCACATAGTCTGTGTAGGGGCGCAGGCCAGCAAGGGAGGCGGGTGAAGAGGGCTCCACATCCTGGTGGAAGAATTGAGAACTACTGGCTTCATGCCTGGCGTAGCGGAGGGGCCGGGGAGCTGCCTCTCCAGGTAGTCAGTAGGACACTTTTCCTCTGTCCCCAAGTCAAGGCCTTAAGCCCAGACTGTCCTGTCTTACTCCTGAACTCCCCAGCTTCCCCCAGGTGCACCACTTGCCCAGCAGAGGGCAGCACTGGGGCACAGCTCACAGCACAGCACAGAATCTGAGCTGGGTTCGACTCCAGACTCCACCAACTGCTAGCCTGGTGACTCTGGACGAATACTTAACCCCTCGGCCTCAGTTTCCCAATGATTAAATGCAGGATATGTACTGCTTACTCACACAGCTGCTGAGAAGGCTTTAAAAATAATACATGTAGAGAACATAAACCACACTCTGGCCTACAGTAGGTGCCCAGTTGCATTGCTGCTAATGCTGCAGGCGAGTAGATGAAGACCCCTAAGCAGGGGTTGGGGGGGGAGCAGTGAGCAGGACTGGAACAACCCTGGCAAACTTGACCACCCCATCTCCTGGAGAGATGCAAAGGGTTTTGTTTGTTTTGCATCACCGCCATCACCGCCCCCGGGGCACAAATGGACACGCTGAGGAAGGCTGAAAAGGGTCGAGAAACCTCCCCCAAGAAGTCCGTGAGCACAGGGGAGGCTACGAAAATCAGCCAGTTTCCAGCCAGCTAAGGGCACCTTCCTGTCCACCAAGCTGGAAGACCAAGCATTCTTGCGAACTTGGACACCAGCAGTGGACACACATCTTACATGTGCACCTGTATCTGTGACAGGCACTAATGGCAACATCTGTGACAATGCAGTCACTGCTATTCACTAAGGTCAGACCCCGGGGACCTGCCAGAAAGAAACCTTCTATGGAAAGACCGTAACCACAGCCACAGCCACAGCCACAGCCACAGCCACAGCCACAGCATTCTGCAGTACAACCCGCCTTCCAGTAGATGGCAGCACCACCTTTCAAAATACCAAATGGTCTGGAGCTGCAATTTTCAACCTTTTCCACCTCAGGGCACAGGTAAACAAATGACTAATATTCTGTACCACAACAAAAAATGTATATTTTTACCAATATGACAAAAATAGATATAATTTTGATTCAGTCACACCAGCCAGCTTTTGCTGGGTTGGCTGCTGTCTTCTTTTTTTTTTTGACAATCTAAGGAAAAGAGGCCAGTGCCCGAGTAAATACTCAGGTATTGCATGTTTTAAAAGTTCTTGTGGCACACCGGTTGAAAATTGTTGGTACAGAGGGTTAACAATGCCCCATGTCACATGGCTAACAAGAAGCAAGGCACCTGGACCAGTAAAGGGCTGCCCCTCTGGGACGCTGGAGTGAGACGGGACCCTGCGCTCAGGGAGTCCTCCAATAGACCCCCTGGCTTTCCGCCCTATCCTAGCTGCCCCCACACCCCACCCCCAACCAGCTACCTCCCACACACCCACGTGTCTGACCCCATCACCTTTTCCCAGCAGGCCCTGCCCAAGCAGTACAGGCCCAGGAGCCCACTCGCTGCCCCACCCTCACCCATGCCCCGCCCCCACTCACCAGCACGTGCCACACGTGCTCGTTGGCCCTGTGGAAGCTGCAGAAGCGCACGCTGGCGCCCAGCAGGCCCGGGCCGCCCCACATGTTGCTGGGCACCACCTCCACCTCGCGCACCTTCATGGTCTTCATGTTGAACACCTCCAGCTTCACGGGCTTCTCCACGTTGGCTTTCAGCAGATCCCTCAGGGTGTCGGTCTCCTTGTTCTATGGGGGCAGAGGGGTGACTCCAAGGACCGCCCCCTCCACACCCAGGCGGGGCACTCAGACAAGTCTGGGTCTGAGATGCAGCAAGGGCCTTGGGGGCCACCTGCCCCAGCAGGGCCTGGTGTGGGGTGGGCTGGGGCAGTGTCTTGCCCCCAGTGGCAGGCTCCTTAGGCCCTGAGGCCACTCCAGGAGTCCGATGGCCTCCAGCCCGCCCTGGAGAGCTCAGGAGCTGAGCGCTGGCAAGGCCTCCCTCCGGAAGAAAAGGGAGGCGAGAGCTGGGCAGACACGCGCACACACACACACAGTGACACACACGGCAAGGCCGGGACAGGGTGAGGGGCTCACCAGCCTCGAGTGCCCGATGGTGATGATGAAGTCGAAGTAGGGCTCCAGGCCTGCCTGCTGCGCTGGTGAGTTCTCCTGCACCTGTCACAGGGCAGGGGCCAATCACCACCAGCCCGGTGACCTCCCAGAAGCCCCAGCCCTCAGTTTCCGAGGCCGGCACCACTCCCTGCATCCTGACGAGGAAATAGGCACCGGCCTGAACTGTTCCAGAGCGGCCATCCATGGCCACTGTCACGGTGAACTCCATCCCCTCTCACTCTGCTCCTGGGCACAGATTTCCCTCTTTAGGGAAATGGCTCTCCCCCAGGCATGAGCGGAAGGTCATGCTCCCAGAGAGGCCTTGCAGGGCTGTCCTGGGGGCCACTTGTAGGCCACATGGAGCAGGTTGGAGCAGGCCTGTCGAGAAAGCCAGGAGGGCTTCCAAGAAAGGTTTAGATGTGGACAGAGAGGGAGGGCCCAACATCCAGTGGAAGCGGGCAGGCCTCAGGATCGCTAGAACCAGGGCTGTTTCTGGAAAGAGGCAGTGTGGAAGGAAGCCTGTGGCCAGATCCCAGAGGGCCCCAGGCCCTGTGGCGACAGGTCCAAGGTCAGCCCAGCAGGTGATGGGAGCTTCTGAGGAATGGCGGCCGAGGAGAGCAGACCCCGGGGGCAGGAAGAGGCCTAAGCTGGAGAGCCTGGTGAGCAGGGCCAGATGGGGCAGACGTCTGCTCCAGGAGCCCACGGGTGCTCCCTCCCTCCCTGCTCTGCCCCGAACAACCAGGGCTGCAGCTCCGGCAGAAGTCCCTCTCAAAGGCCCCATTGACAGAGCCTTGCTCTAACAACGTGGCCTTTATCCCAGGCCCCAACCTCGAAATCGAAGATGGGCCCCACACCCTCAGGCCTTTGGCTGTGTGCACTTGATGCCCTGCTGGTTCGGCACCTGCCAGGCCCCAGCCCAGAGGACCCAGGGCTCAGGGGGCCTCTGGTTCTGGACACCCTGCGGCTTCTGCCACCCATCAGCCCCTCCAGCCCCACATGCCCCAAGCTGAAGGAGAGCTCACCACCGAGCCTTCTGGTCAGAGCCAATTCGGCCCTGGAATCGGACTCCTTTGTGGCAGCGTCACCGGTTGAACCCCCGCTTGCCGCCCGCAGATGCTGCCATGGCTTCCAGCAAGAGCAGCCACCGGAGCCCTAGCGAGCCTGGCTCGGAGGGCAACTGCCTGGAGGCCCTGCTCCCCACCCATCCGGGGGAAAGCCGGGACTGGGTGGCTTTTGAAAACCAAAGGGCAATAATCAGACATAGCTTGGGGAGAGGTGTCCCTGCTCGGGGCCTCTCCCAAATTACTCCACCTCCCTCTGGAAAGAGGAGAGTCCAAGCTTTGGGCATCGCTGGGCCACATGTTAAATACACAAACACTAACAAAAACTGATGAGCAAAAAAAAGATTTTAAGTGAATTGATGATTCTGTGTCTGGCCGCATGTGGCACGTGGCCTGCGGGTTAAACATAAGTCCCTGCTCCCGAAGCCTTGCCACCCAGCACCTGCCCACTATGGCTGCCCTCCAATCATTAATCAGGTCCAGAGGCTCAGGTCCCTCCCTGCCCCTCCCCCAGCCGACCAGAGCCTCTGCCTACCCTTTCCGGTGGCCTCATCCTCTATCTGGCTGTATTCACTGCCCTTGCCCTGGGCCCTGGCGTTGCGCACCACGGCTCTGCAGTGGAAATAATCCGTGCTGCTGCCCACTGCACCCCTGACATGCACCCCCAGTCCCACAGCCAGCACAGCTCTGCCTGGATCTCCCTTGGGGGCTCCCATCACCCCAAGCCCACAGCCCCCACCTGTGTTCCACATCAGGGAACCTCCTGTGATTAACAATGACAGCAGCTCACGCTCAGGGAGGGCTGGCTGGGTGCCAGGGGACAGCACCACCTGCTTTGCATTTCACCCTTTTCCTAGCCCCGACTCAGTGCTCAGTTATTCAGGAATCTGACCCCAAGAACCCTGCCCTCGCCAGAGCCTGCTTGAACCACTGCCCCGAGCGCTTGTTTCCCACTAGGGCCAGCTCCCTGAAGGCAGGGGCCTCTCCAGTGTGCTGGGTGCATAGCAAAACACCAATAGTTACAGAAGGCAGCATACCTGCTCTTCAGTTTTTAAAAATGTGAACAATTAAGCCCTGGCTGGTGTAGCTCAGTGGATTGAGCACGGGCCTGTGAACCACACGATCGCAGTTCGATTCCCAGTCAGGGCACATGCCTGGGTTGCAGGTCAGTTCCCATCAGGGGACACATGAGAGGCAACCATACAGTGATATTTCTCTCCCTCTCTCCTTCCCTTCCCCTCTAAAGATAAATAAATTTTAAAAAATCTTAAAAAAAATAAAAAATAAAATAAAAATGTGAACAATTAATGTTACCCCTCCAGTTAAAACCTCCAAAGGGGTCCACGTCTCATAATAAAATCTGAAATCTTCAGGACAGTGTGCAAGGCCACAGGGTCCGGCCTCATCCTTTCCACCTCCTCCTCACACAGGCCACATTGTCCCAGCACAGCGGCCTCTCCTCCGAGCTTCACCTCAAACACAGTGGGCACACCCCAGCCTCAGGGCCTCCCACCCCTCCACCTACCCGCACAGAACACTCCTCCCGAAGGCGCCTATATTGTGTCCTTACTTTCTTCCCAGGAATCTACCAAATGTGACCTGATTGGAGGTCGTTGTGGACCCCTCTCCCCGAAACAGCACCCACACCCCACTCTGTGTCCCTTCACCCTGCTTTATTTTTCTCCCAGCAGTGGTCATCCCCTACCATATGTTTCAGTGGAACCTCGGTTCCCCAACTTCATTCATTCCAGAAGGTTGTTTGAGCACTGGTTTGTACGAAAACTGAACCATACAGGGAAGATCATACAGGTATCAGCAGGAAAGCGTCGTCAGGTCGGGCCCTTCACCCAAGTCCGATAACCACTTTCTTTTCCTGTGAGCACCCTGGTCGAAAAAGGAGCTGTTCAAGTCTGGGAGACGTTGGAGAACCGAGGTTTGACTGTGTTTCTTGTCTGTCTCCCTGCTCCCATGCAAAGGCAAGAACTGGACGATGTCTGCTGTTTGCTGCCTTGCCTGTCCACTGCCACAAAGAATGTAGCCCAGAACTACCGTATTTTGCCGTGTATAATGCGCACCATGTTTTTGGCCCAAACTTTCGGGAAAAAATCTTTTGTTTTAATTTTTAAATTCAATGATTTCTTTATTTATATGTAGATACTTGTTTTGTATTATACAGAAACTAGCATTTATTTTTGAACATATGATGGCACAAGAAATGTGATGTAACAAATAATTACAAAACACAAGAACAGACACAAGGTATTGCGGGTGCTACTCATGTACAATGCGCATCCTTATTTTTCCCTCGGAAATGTGAGCCAAAAAGTGTTTGTTGTACACAGAAAAATACGTGCCTGTTCTTGTCAACGTTGCCCTGCAATTCCTGAATCTCTCCACTCTGTCCCTCTCCTTGGCGGCCTTCCAGTCTTCGTCCCCACCCCTCCCTTTGCCAATATCCTCAATTCCTCCACTTTCCATCGAATCTGCTGGAAGGCTCTCCTGCTGGATGCATTCCACGGCCCACTTTTCCTCTGCGGTGCCTCACTGTGGTGACCACTAGAGAAAGCCCATCACCAAGCCACCTCGGGGTCCTGAACATAGCACAGCTCTCATTTTTAGTAAACCCTTTCTTTAGCTTCCCTCCCCACCCACCAAACAGAGCCTGCCATCACAACACAGAGGCCACGCAACAGCCACGCACCACACTGACAAGTCTGCACGTTCTCTGCAGCCATCCAGGCTGCACAAGGGAAAAGGGTCCTTCCCCCTTCTGGGTCCTCTCACCTGGTTTACAGTCCCTCCCTCTCCACAGTACAAATCCTGACCCCAAATCTCCATCGGCTACGAGCCCCTCACCTCACCTTCAGACTTGAGGAACCCCACTCCATCCCCACGTTCCCCGGGGCTGCTCACTCACATCTCCTTGCAGCGACACGGAAAGGGCCTTCTCAGCGCGGCCTTATCGCGCCTCTCCCGGATCTTTCACCCTGGGACCCTCCCCCTCGACAAACGCCCTCCCCTTGTCTCCTGCAGGGTTCTCCCGCTCCCACTTGCCCTGGATGGTTCCACTAGTCCACGAACTCCGGAAGTCCTTCCGACCCCACCAGGGGCGGCAAGTGAGCCCGCGGGCCACCAGCACCCGGGGTCCACTTGGTTTCCCGGACCCGTGTACCCAAGAGCGGGGACCGCCGAGGCCTCGGAGTTGCTGGCTGTCTCCCCCGGCCCGGCACGGAGCGCGGCACACAGCAGCAGATAATAAATGTGACCTAAGTGTACAAATGCGTCCCGATTAGACCTGGCGCCGTCTTCACCCGGGATAAGTGCTACTCCGGGCTGCCGGACCTGACCAGGAAACGCACTGGCTTCCAGCACAGCTGGCACTGGAACGGGTGCCTGGGCGACTGAGGCCGCAGACGCGCCGGGTGCCAGGGGTGCCGCGGGGTCGCCCCTCGCAGACGGCTCCCGCTTGGAATCGGGTATCCCTTTCCACCCTGGAGGCCAAACTACTGCCGTGTCCCCGCCTCCGCAGCTGTCCGGCCGGCGATCAGGAGACTCAGCGTGTCTGGGCGGGCGTCCGGCCCCGATCGCCGGCGTCGCCGAGGCGACTCACCCCGTGGAGGTGGAAGCCTTCGGAAGTCTCCGCGGGCTGCTCGGTGCTGGACCCCAGCCCCATAGCAGCAGCCCGGCTCCAACGCCGGCGTCCGAACCCCAGCGCAAACCCGACCCCACCAGCGCGGACTCGCCCTCTCGGCGCTCAATTACCAGCGCCTTGTCACGTGGGCACCTTGCCACGCCCACTCTGAAGTCTGACGCTCTTAGCAACCGACCGGATGCTCCGTCTCCAAGGACGCGCGCGCCTCCAACTTCCGGCCGTGAGAGGCGTGTCCCGGACCCTGATTCAGGAATCCCGCCCCGCTTAACCGGACCAGACCCGGACTCCGAGCCGGGAGCGCCCGGAGATGAGCAGCAATGACTCCTCCCTTATGGTGCGTGGCCCTGGCGCTGCCCCGGCGCTCCCGTTGAGACTCTCCGCCCGTGGCCCGGCGACCCCCGCGCCCTGCTGTTCTCCTGCCGCCTCTCGTCCCCTTTACCCCCCTTTCGCTATCCTTTGCCACTACAGGCGGTCCTGGCTCTTTCCTGCCTCACCGTGCTTGGCGAGTGCATCCTCTCTGGTCCTCACCCCCGAATCAGCATCCCCCACGCAGTTTTGTCCCCAAGCTTTCCCAAACCAACGCACCCAAACCCATCTCCGTCATCTTTTCATCATCTCCTCTTCCCCTGCCTGTGCCTTTTCCGTGTCCCCCACCTCAGTAGATCGCACCACTTGACCCCCCAGCTTTACCATTTCTCATACCTATGCCCCGTCCTATCTATTAGCAAGAAATGTCAGCTCCCAAATGTCTCCTGAGATCACCCACTTCTTTTATCTCCTAGTCCCACATCACCGCCATCTCTCCCCTGGGCACCTGTAACAGTCCTCCTCCCAACTGGTGTGCCTGCTTCAGCTCTCTTCACCAGCAGTACCCCCTACCCAATACCCGCCCCCCCCCACACACACACACAGAGCCACTGGAGTGAGTTTTGCAAAGAACATATCTGACTACATCCCTCTCGTGCCTAAAATCATTCCACCTGCTTCTGATTACCCTCAGGATGATGTCTGGGCCCTTTCACATGGCCTACAAGGCTGTTACAATCCACCCACATCTGTCTCCAACCCCAGCACCCACAAACCGTAGGGGAAGTGAGACTCACACTTTGAAATCTCAGACTCTGTTACTTTGTGACCTTTGTCCAAGCCACAGTCTCCATGGCCTTCAGCTCACTTCACTGGGAAGGATATGTAGAGAATAATACAGAAGATAATGGATGTAAAGCCCTGCGTACAGTTTCCAGCAGGTGGTTAGCCTAAAATAAGTTGTAACTAACTATTGATGTAATTATTCTTACTATTAGTTCTTTCTCTTTCCCCTTAGTTCCTTCCTAAGAGAGCTTGAGTTGAATATTCCACGTTTGAACCAGAATCTGTGGACAATTCCAAAACAAACACCTCCAAACTCCTTCCCCAGGGAAACTGCATGGAGTTGCTCCTGGGGCTGGTGAAGAGGATGAGGCTTGAATGTTCTCTTCCTTTTTCTTGTATAGAAATGAGGACGAGGAAACAGGGGAGGGAGTGGGTCAAGCAGAGCCAGGGAAGGACCACTGCAACCATGTCTTCTCTCCCACAGGCCGAGATCATTTACTACAGCCAGGAAAAGTACTTCCACCACGTGCAGCAGGCTGCGGCTAGAGGCCTGGAAAAATTCAGCAATGACCCTGTGCTGCAGTTCTTTAAAGCCTATGGTGTCTTCAGGGAAGGTAAGGACTCGTCAGTGTTGGCCTCCTAACCTGGGTACCAGTCCAGCACTAACACTGACTCTACCCAGATGCCCACTTCTACCCCAGCCACAGAAACAGTCTTACACTCAGTGCCTAATCCCCAGGTGAAGCCACAGAAGCCTGTGCAGTTCATATCTAGTCGACTTTGAGACCTCAGAGGGCTCACCACGGTGGCTTTGCACCTCAGTTTCCCTGTCTGGACAGAGAGATGGCTGCATGATTATCGGACTGACTGCAGTATTGGAAGTTGAGAGCTGGTAGTGCAGGAAAAGGAGGAAGCGGAGGGTGTGGGTACCTGCAGGTTGGGTGCAGGAGCAGGGAGAGGAGTGGGGCCCATGTGGTGCTGACTCATTGCCATTTAGAAGGTGGTTCTGGGCTAGGGATGGACTAAGTTGCCTGTGGCCACCATCAGTGGATGTGGAGGGATCAATGTAATCACTGGCTCTTGAGCAACTAGCTGGAAATACCCTGAGGTCCTTCTCCAAAACTGACCCAAGTCAAAAATCTCAGCCTCTTAAGTATTCCTGTGAGTACTCACGAGTACATCCTCAGCTCCAAGCCCCCCAGCCCTGGCAATCTGGGCCATGGTGTCAGCCGCCTTTTCAAGGAGCTTCAGCCTCAGGGACCTCAGGGCACTGGGGAGCTTTTGGACCAGTTCGTCCTCTGATTCTGGGTGAAGCCAGGTGATGCCAAGCCTTGGGTCCGCCCTAATAAGAGCCCCCACATATATACTGTGGAGCCTGGAGCCCAAGAGTGTAACCACAGGGTCTCTCTTTGCAGAACACATCCAGGATGCCATTGGCAGCCTGGAGAGCATTCGGAATCACCCGGATGTGTCCCTGTGCTCCATCATGGCCCTCATTTATGCTCACAAGTCCTGTGAAACCATCGGTGAGTGTCGCTATGCTCGGCTGGGCCTGGTCCCACCAGGGTCCTGCAGGTCCACCAGGGAGCAGATGGTCCTGCTCCAGAGACACTGCCCCTCCAGGGCTGCAGACGGCGGCGTGTGCCCTGGTGACTGCAGGTTCTGTTGGCCCCTGAGGAGGGGCTGCTGTTCCCCTCCCCTGCAAGGCCTCCCCATGCCCAGACCCCACTGAGAAAGCACAGCAGTGGAAGGGGTCCTCCTTCCAGAACCCAGGAGTTGGGGAGATACCCCAGGTTTCCTTTGCCAAGATGTTGTCAGGAAAAATCAAGCTGATATAAATAATTCCATTGCTAATCTCCAGGAAGTTCCATGGCTAACCTTCTCTATGAAGGTCCCAAGAGACCACAAACTAGTATTTCCCCAACCAAAATGAATCGTGGGCCTGGGGAGGGGGGATTCAGCCTTGATGTGTATGCTCAGCATATTGCTGGGCTCCCAGGGAAAAAGATAAACCTTGGACAGCCAGCCCAAGATGAGGTCCGGGCCTCTGGTGTGGCGCCCTCAAGTGCCTCCTACAGGACGAGGCCTACCTCCTCGCCCTCATTGTCCTCTTCTCCTGTCTTGGACTCCCAGACCTAGAAGCGGTTCAGGAGCTCGAGAGCAGCCTGAAGGAAGTCCGCAAGACGGCCAGCGGGACTGCCCTGTACTACGCCGGCCTCTTCCTCTGGCTCATGGGCCGCCACGACAGGGCCAAGGAGTACATCGACCGCATGCTGAAGCTCTCCAGTAGCTCCAGAGAGGTACTCCCCATGGGCATTCTGGGGCCACAGCCAGAGAAAGCAGCGTCCCGGCACACCCTCTTGGGGTGGCTGGTCCTCCCACGGAGGGCCATGGGAGCAGGGGAAGGCCCCACTCCGGCACTGGCGAGATCCTGAGTCTCAAAGTGTCCCTGCCCACATTGTCTCAGGGCTTAGCTCAGTACACAGTGGCATTTGTCCAGAGTCCCATCTGCGGGTAGATGTCCTATGGCCTGTAGTATATATTCTAAAAACCTTGAATTCTTTGCTAATATTTAGAAATCAAAAGATTTTTACCTTACCCCTGGCTGGTGTAGCTCAGTGGATTGAGCACAGGCCTGTGAAGCAAAGGGTTGCTAGTTTGATTCCCAGTCAGGGCACATGCCTGGGTTGCAGGCTGGGTCCCCAGTAGGGGACATGTGAGAGGCAACTGCACATTGATGTCTCTCTCCCTCTCTTTCTCCCTCATTTCTCTTCTCTCTCAAAATAAATAAATAAAATCTTTTAAAAAAGATTTTTACCTCAAAGTCCAGGCTTCCTGGTGGTTTGTTTTTTTTTTGGGTGGGGGGGTAACTAAATGAACCGAGTACACTGGGCCTGCCTTTGCTCCTTGCGGTGATCTGCTGGATATCAGGGTGCTGATACACCCTAGGTCCCTCGTGCAGAGATTTGCCCTAAGGACAGAAGTTGTTTTTGTTTTTAGATTTTATTTCTCTATTTTTAGAGAGAGAGGAAGGGAGGGAAAAAGAGAAGGAGAGAAACATCCATTGGTTGCCTCTCATGCGCCCCCTACTGGGGACCTGGCCCGAAACTCAGGCATGTGCCCTGACTAGGAGTTGAACTGGCAACTTTTGGATTCACAGGCCAGTGCTCAGTGCACTGAGCCACACCGGCCAGGGCCTAGGGGCAGAATTTGAAGCCCCAGTCTGGACTATGTGGGTTTAGCAAGGGTGATATCACACTCCCCCCTCCCCCCCACACAGACAGTGGAGTGAAATTGGTTCTAGGAAGAGGGGATGAAAAATCTTACTCTTTATGTATAAAACACAGATATATGTTCAACACATACATAGTTTGTCTATGATATTGAAATTTTTTGAATGGGGAGGGAATGAATGATTAGGGGAAAATGTCTGCAAAGGCTCCTTGGGAGGGCAATAATGGAGAGCTGAGAAACACCCTCTGGCCAAGAGGGATGCTTCAGGGCAGGCCCTCCCCACAGCTGCGAGGATCTTCCCTCTCGCACCTGCCTGCCCCATCTGCCAGAAGAGGCTGGGTGACGGCTGCAGGGGAACCAGCAAGGCCAAGGCCAGTGAGCTCAGAATGGCTCCTGCTCACCTGCTTAGAGGGCGCGCCCAGCTTCCCCTGCAGAGAGCAAGAGCCACCCTGTGCCCTGGCACCGGCCATGTTGGCCTTCTGAGCCCAGTGGAAAGTAAACAGGCAGTGATGAGACTAGACAGGTGGGCGAGACCACCTATGAGAGCTGTAGGGAGTCACAGGGAGGGCCCAACCCCAGCCTGAGGGTTAAAGACAGCCTCCTGGGCTGAGGTTTGTAGACTAGTGGCGGTCAATCATGGGAAGGGTTTGGTGTGGCGGGGCATTCCAGGCCGAGGAACCATGGGGACAGAAGGCCTGCAGCAAGAGCCACAGGACTGCCTGGGACCTACATACAGCTGAGCTGGCAGGGCCTTGGGGGTGCGGTGACAGCTGGTGAGACAGGAGGCAGGTTATGCAGGACCGTGGACTTCATCTTCCCTCTTGCTCACATCCCAGGGCTATGTGCTGAGAGGCTGGGTGGACCTCACCTCGGACAAGCCACACACTGTGAAGAAATCCATCAAGTACCTGGAACAAGGACTTCAGGACTCCAAAGATGTGCTGGGGCTGATGGGAAAGGTGGGCAGCGGGGAGGGCAAGGAGCATCCCCACTGGGCCTTTGGAGCCAGAGACCCACCAGGTGACCTCAGGCCCCACCCTCAGTCTCCAGGCCCCTCAGCTGGTAGGTCACCTAGCAGCCCAGGACCCACCCCGTCTCTCACCTCCTTCCCGCTGTGTCTCATCCTGCATGGGGCCTCGGGGTCTGTCCTTCCTTAGCTTTCTTCAGGCTGCCTTTGCTTCCCTTTGGGCTTCTCTGATGGTCCCTTTTCTCTGCATCTTTCTTTCCTTCTCCTCACTTTACCCTCCCTCTTCCCACCTGCGAAACTCACTCCGTTGGGCAGAAGAGAAGGGATGTATGTTTTGTGGTTTGTGTTTTCTGATCTTAATTTAAATTAAGTTCCTTTTGCCGTACATGACCCTCCATCTAAGAGAAAAAAACTATCCTTTTATTTTCGTCTGTTTATATATCTTTCTTTCAAAATGTAGGTGCACTCATTAAAAAAAAAAAAAAAACAGAAGTCTAAAAGTGTCAAGAGATGAACTAAAATGACGCCCTGAGCCTTACCACTCCAAAACAGCTCATGTGCACATTTTAGGGCAGCGCCTCCCCGTCTTTCTTCTGGCTGCTTTTCTAGGAGCATGTCCTGCAGCAGCTTCCTCTGACAGCACCCTTGGGACCAAGACCTGTGGGGAGGGAGGAAGGAGCAGGACTGGGCCCAGGGAGAAGCTAAGCGGAGCAGCGGTCACAGCAAAGGCCTCGGCCCACCCTGCTTGGCGTTGTGGGGCTTTGCTGCCCCTCACAGAGGAGGTGCTGGGTGGGGGCTGCCCCCAGGAGGGGTGTGACCTGGCAGCAGGCAGCTCCCTTCAGGCAGGGGCCATTCTAGAACAGAGGCACCCCTGGGAGCCATGCCATACTAACCCTCCAGGTCCTTTAAAGGGATTACATGCAGCCCCCACTTTTGGGTGGGAGTTAGTATTATTTAGCATAGCTGTCATCGTAGGGTGGTGAACCAGATCATCCTTCACATTGTAGGGCATCTTATCATTTGGGGTAAGATGTTGTCATCAGCAAATGTCATTTTGAATGGCAGCATACAGCCAACCCCCTACTGAATGGGACTAACGGAATTCACCAACCCGATCTCCTCTTGTTTGGATGTGGTGATTGTTTCTAGTTGTATACTTAAGAGAGAGCTGTGCAGTGAACACATTTATTCATCAGTCTTTATTGAAAATAATCTTCCTCTTTTGAATAAGTCTCTTCGTGGAGGGTTACTATAGGTCAACCATAAGCATCCTCTCCAATTTTTCAGGGTCTGGTTTCGAGTCTTTTCAGAGCATTGCCCTCTGCCCCCAGGCCCCTGTGTCATGACCCACCTAAGGGAAGCTGGTGGCCGCTGCTTGCAGAGGAGCAGTCCCACAGCCTGACTATAGACAAGGTTGCCCGCAAACCTCGCTGAAACCCAGTGGCTGCCTGGGGCCCCAGTGAGCAGTTTCCAGTGATGAGCTTCGGGAAAGCAAGTGGGAAATGAATGGGCCGTTTTGGAATTGGCAAATGCCCTGTGACCCCAGCTCCGTCTTCACAGGGCAGCCCTCACCTGGCCTCGCTAAAGTCCAGGGCTGCTTGGGGCCCAGCCTTCACCCTGGAGCCTCTGCCTTGCCCACCCTGGAACCCAAGACTGCTGTGGACCCAGACCGGTCACTGAGTGTCCATGTGTCAGGCTCGGCTCCTGTCCTGGTGGAGACACTGACAGCCCCACCTCCCTTTGTGGGCACTGATGGGGGTTCATGTCTTCGGCTCTTACAGGCAACATACTGCATGACGCAGCAGAACTACTCAGGGGCCCTGGAGGTGGTGAACCAGGTCACGGTCCTCTCGGGGAGCTTCCTGCCTGCCTGGGTCCTGAAGATGAAGCTGTTCTTGGCTCGGCAGGACTGGGAGCAGACGGTAGAAACGGGACACAGGTGAGGGCGACCGTGCCACTAACACATTCCGTCCTACAAGGTGGGGAGGTGGAAGGTACTGGGTGTTTGATGGAACAAGACGAAACAAAATCGTCCCTGGAGGAGCTGTGAGTACTGATAGGGTCTTATCAGGAGGGGAAGGGGAGGCAGGACTGATGTAAACGCAACACCTGCCTGTCCTGGCAGGACCCAGCCACTGTGGCCGACAGCAGACAAGTCAAGACACAGGCTTGTCGCTCTGGCCTGGTAGCTCGGTTGGTGGGAGCTTCGCCCCCGATGCAGCAAGGCTGTGGGCTCAGTCCCTGGAAAAAGAAAGAGGCGTATCAAGAGGCGTAAGCATATTGTTTAGAGGAGAGAGGGAGAAGTACCTAAGAAGTAAGACCACGGGTGAAAAGCAGTCACCTCTGAGGAGTGGGGGTCGGGGCCCAGGGACTCCTATATTATTTAGAATCTTTTAAAATTATGAGTATAATTTACTTCAATATAAACTGTAGGTGGAAAAGGTCCCTGGTGACTGAAAGGAGACTTTAGTCGGAGGAGGTTCCGCAAGATCGAGGAGGTTTCAGGAGTTCTGGGAACTCAGGGCAGCCAGCTACCAGGTGTAGGCTGACCCTGAAGCCTTTTCACTGTGAAGAGAATGCAGACAGCCTCCGGGGAGGGTGTCTTCTGGAAGTTTTTTCAAGGGTGGAATTTTCTAGATAACGAAGCTTATCTCTTTAACATGTTACCCATTTTTATCAAGCAACTCAAAAATGTACAGTACTAATTTTCTCCCTAAAAAGAGTTCAGGGACTATTTTTTTCTTCTGAATAACCAAGTCATCACAATGAATTGCTAGTAAACGCTGTGATAATATACAGTGTAGTTCTGAAGAAAACAAAACACAAACAAGCCTCTTCCTTCCCTGAGGATCATTCCTCTGGGGACGAGTGGAATTTGAGTCTCAGAGAGAGGGGGGCTGGTAGGAAATTGGAATCGATCACACGCTTGGGCCCCAAGGGTACAAGAGTGACTCTGTGGGCCCCCAGCATCCCTCTCTCTGCTGACACCTGGCTAGTGTCTTTGGCAGGAGCTAGGTCAAGAGCTTGCTTTGGATCCTTGGACCTGAGCCAACAGGATATCTAGAAGCACCTGGCTGAACGCCATAACCCTGGGTGTGCACAGCCGCCTCACCTGAGCCGTGCTGCCCCCACCTCCAGGGAGACAGTGTTTGCTGCCATTCGGTTGAGCCTAATGCCTGACACTTTCCTTCATGGAAGTGTTCACAGGTACTGATGTTCATGGAATTCTTCCACTTTTATTTTATTTTTTTAAGATTCAATTTATTTATTTTTAGAGAGGGGGAGAAAGAGAGAAAGAGAGGGAGAGAAATGTCAATGTGTGGTTGCCTCTCGCACGCCCCCTACTGGGGACCTGGCCCACAACCCAGGTATGTGCCCTGACTGGGAATCGAATTGACAACCCTTTGGTTCGCAGGCCGACACTCAATCCACTGAGCCACACCAGCCAGGGGCACTCTCCCACTTTTAAATTTCTGCTGGTTCTGGACATGTTTCTCTTGTCATCCCTAATATTATTTACTTTTTCCCTTCTCTCTTGTTTTTCTTCATCAGTATTAAAATAGTTTGTCTCTTTTATTAGGCTATGGAAGAACCAGCTTTGAGTTTGGTTGGTGCTCTTATACCTTTGTTTTCTAACTTATTAATTTCTGTTCTTTATTATTTCCAGGCAACGACTTCCTTTGGAGTTATTCTGTTATTTTTTTTCTAATTCTTGACTCGGATGCCTGACTAACCCATTCTCATATTCCTTAGAATATAATCGTTTCATTCGATGGCTGGCCTTGAGGTATCATTTTAGCATTGTCTACACATTTTAATGTGGAGTATTTTTAGTATCATTTGGTTACCAAATGATATCCATTCCAGTTATTTAGTCCATAAGTATTTTTAAAGCTTTTTAAAATTTTTCTAGCCCTGTCTGGCTCAGTGGATTGAGCACAGGCCTGCAAACCAACAGGTCGCTGGTTCGATTCCCAGTCAGGGCACATGCCTGGGTTGCAGGCCAGGTCTGCAGTAGGGGCCTCACAAGAGGCAACCACACATTGATGTTTTACTCCCTCTCTTCCTCCCTCCCTTCCCTCTGTCTATAAAAATAAATGAAATCTTAATAGAAAATAAAATGTTCTAATGTATGAGGTTCATGGTACCTTCATAATCACTGTAGATGGTTATAACTGCTTGAATGTGGACTGTGCCTAATCAGTCAGAATTTTCATGTTGTTTAGAGTAACCCTCTATCAAACAGAAGGCCATTCCCTGGTCAGACTGGAAAATAGGACATTTCCTATGAAGGAACAGAATATTGAAAAGTCCCTAATGTATCAGAAACTACATGTTCACAGTGACACATGACGGAGACCAAGGTGCCCTTTCCGTCCACAGCTGTACTCATTTCTCTGCCCCCACCCCAGACGTGGTACCATGGTCATGTCCGTGTGAGTTGGTGTAGGAATTGGCTTATGTCACAAAGACACCCCAAAATAAGTGACTTAAATAACATAAAAGGTTGTGCCTCTATATGGGAAAAATGTGGGTGGTGGCCCAGGGCTGGGGTGGCAGCTTAACTCTACAGGGTCCCGGGCCCTTTCTGTCTTGCTGCCCTACCAGCCCTAGGATGTTGCGCCCAAGGTCCGCATTCCAGCCAGCAGGAAGAAGGAAAAAGAAATGGAAGGCATGCTGAAAGGGCACTACAGGATATCACATGGGCACTTTCACATACATCTTATTGGCCAGAACTTAACCACATGGCCATGCCTAAGCTGCAAAGGGAGGCTGGGAAGTGTAGTTTTTATTCTGGGTAGCCATGTGCCCCACCAGTTCTACTATTAAAAGCAGGGGAGAATGGCTATTGGAAAATGATCAGCAGTTTCCACTGCCACACCATCCTAGCGTTGCCTGGGAATACTCTCGATTCACATGGCTCTTCTTCCTCTTTCAGAATCCTAGAAAAAGATGAAAGAAATATTGATGCCTGCCAAATTCTAGCTGTGCATGAGCTTGCAAGAGAAGGAAACATAACCACAGTAAGTTCTTTCAAGACTCAGAAGTTGAGTCTTGAGGGCTGGCTGGTGTAGCTCAGTGGATTGAGCGCAGGCTTACAAACCAAAGGGTTGCTTGTTCAATTCCCAGTCAGGGCACATGCCTGGGTTGTGGGTGGGAGACAGCCACACATCGATGTTTCTCTCCCTCTCCTTCTCCTTCCCTTCCCCTCTCTCTAAAAATAAATAAAATCTTTAAAAAAAGTTGAGCCTTGAAACAAACCTAGCCCAGGAGGAGGACCCCTCATACCACCTCCATTCCCTCCTAGATCAAGGCTTCGGAGGGTGTTCCCTGGATCTCGGCTCCCTCCGCCCCCTCCCCCATATTCCCTGCTGAGTTGTTCAGCTCTGGTTTGGTCTGTGGGCAATGCAGTTCCAAAGGCAGGCAGTGAGGTTGACTTTGGTTCTGCCACGTGTTCCCTGTGTGCACCTGGACAGGTGTCTCCCCCTGGATAAGCCCTAGGATCCTTGTTTGTAAAATAGGAATAATTCCACACACTGCATTAAGGTTGTTCTAAGGACTAAGTGAGGTGACAAGCAGGAGAACTTGGAACAGTGCCTGGTGCATTGTAACACCTTGATCTATGTTGACCGATAGAAGAACCTCTGGTTTGTGTTTCAGATTACAGGAAATGCCTTTTATTTTTTAAAAACATCAATGTGTGGTTGACTCTCGTGCACCCCTTACTAGGGTCTCAGGCCACAACCCAGGCATGTGCCCTGACTGGGAATTGAACCAGTGACCCTTCGGTTCACAGGCTGGCACTCAATCCCCTAAGCTACACCAGCAGCCTGGCCTTGCTTTTTTGTTTTGTTTCGTTTTGTTTTGTTTTTTTGTAATGCCCATTTTTTTAGGGAAGGGTTGGAGTTGCTCAAATATTGACCAGGCACAACCTGGCCCCACACTTGTGCCTGAGTCTTGTAGTTTTCCAAAGAAACTCAAATAGCCCTCAAATGCTATTTGGAGTAAATAGAGACACCTGAAATTCTTCATGAAACCTCAGTGCTCAGACAGGTTCTTATTTTCAAAAAGAGTTTGTGTTTTCAGCCAAAACCTCAACTTTTGAATAACGGCATCACCTTGTGGCGAGTGTGGTAGAGCCAGAGTTGTTAAGAGGTCACGGCAGGAAGAGGACGCCTCTGGTTCCTCCTGCACAGCCCTGGGCTTGCGGATTGTGTGGGGCGGGATGAGGTGGAGGGGACAGTCTGTACTTGGGAGGAACCCTTGAAAAGGGACCAAGCACTGTCCCAGGGCCTGTGCTCAGCTCCCGGAGACCCCGGAGCCCTGGGCAAGACCTCCTGGGCCCTGGCTTGAGGCTTAGGTTCACGGGCACCGTTAGCAGGCGATGCCCCTCCTTCGCCCTCACCTCAAACCCTGGGATCTACCCTTCAGCCCAGCCCAAGCTGCCAGTTCTAATCTGGCTTGAACTGGCTGAGCAGAGTGGACCCACCCTATCAGAGTTTCTCGTCTGGCATTTCTTCGCAGCTGAGAACTCCCTGCTCCTGGAGAGGGAGTGGGCAGAGGGGTCAGTGGGAAAGAACATGAGCTTTGGAGTCAGCCACCTGGTAGGCTGGGTGACCTCAGGGAAATTCTCTAACCCTTCTGAACCTTACAGTCTCTGGACTGGAAAGTTCGGATGGTTAACAGCAACTTACAGGGCTGTTGGGAGGGTTCCCTGGAACGACAGAGAGATGCCAGTGTGGTGACTTGTCACCATGGAGCAGGTGGTCTCCTGCTGGCCTGGTGGGCTGTAGTGTGGGCACAGTGACCGTTGGTTCCTGGCCCTTCCCTGGGTGGGTCTGAAGGGCGGCCCCTCTTCACAGATTCAAGGGGTGGTGCCAGCACTTGCTGTGGAGTGAACGGTGTTCCTGAAAGCGCCACCTGCAGGTCTCTGAAGCCAGGTCATTCCCGGAGCCCCCGAATCCAGTTAAAGCTGAACCTCGGGGGTGGCTCCCAACCATGAGTGTTTTAAGGTTTCCCAGTGGGTGGTCATGTGCAGCCAGGGCTGAGAACCTCCGCCCAACTCCCATCTCACACACTGCCTCTGACATTCTCTGTTTTGTCACCGCAGGCTGCCGACCACGTCAAAAATCTGATTAAGGCACTAGAGACAAGGGAACCCCAAAACCCAAGCCTCCATCTTAAAAAAATTCTTGTGGTTAGCAGACTGGTAAGAAGGCCCTTTCTTGGTTTTCGAACCCCTGCTTCTCACCGTTTCCTTGTGTGTGTGAGTGTGAGTGTGAGTGTGTGAGTGTGTGTGAGTGTGTGTGTGTGTGTGTATGTGTGGTGGGGGAAGCTATGGTCCCTCTGGACGCTCCCTGTGTGCCCCACCTCTCCTCCCTCTGGCCCAAGCTTGGCCTCTCAGGCTGGTGTCTCTCACAGCCCGTGGCCCTCCCTGCCTCTGGCCAGTGCCTGTACCACATGGGCTCCGTCCCCTTGGCCCAGGTGCCCCTCAGAGATGCTGAGATCAGGGGGATGAGGCCTGGCAGCACTTTTAGAGTGGGAGGCGCCTTTTCGGCTGTTGTACAGCAGAGTCATGCCCAGCTCTGACCTCAGGGTACTGGGCATCCCTCTCCCATATTCTTTCTGTGGAAGTGACCTGGGGGGGCTGGCCTGCCTGGGTAGCCTCCCTGACATCGGGCAAGGTGAAACAGCCCAGGCCTCCAAGCAGTCTGACTCCGCCAGACCCTTCAGCCACAGCAAGATTTACTGGAAGGACTTGCTGTAAGAACAGAGGCAGCGCTTGGGCCGCAGAGACCAGGACTGTGGGGTCAAATGCCACTGGGAGGCCATCTGTCCCCCCACATCCGTGTCTGATTCTCTCTGCCTCATTCTCCACACCTGACAGGGAATGTGGCTGCCCACAGCCTTTAGGGCCACTTCCCAGCATCGGGACCCAAAGAGCTCTGTCACCCAGCTTCAATTTCTGATCAACCTCGTGGGAACCCATTGGACCAATTACTGTGGCCAGGGAATTACTGCTCCCGGGGCCGGAGGCAGGTTCCACAGATGTGTCCAGTGGGAGGTTCAGTGGGATGTGTCCAGCTGTTCGGGAGCTGAACAGCTGCGCAGACCCAGCTGCCTGGATGCAGAATGCCTCTTAGGCTCTCCTGAGCCCCCCGCCCGGGCCTGACAAAGTGTCCCCCAATTCTGAGGTGGCCGGGTTCAGAAAGGCTGGACTGACTGGTCTCCCCATCCCCGTGTGTCCATTCCTTGCAGTGTGGGAGGCACCAGGTGATTGTCCGGCTGGTGTGTAACTTCATCAAGCGCACCTTCATGGCCACACCGTCCTGCGCCCACGTGGCCGTCGAGCTGGGCTACCTCTTCATCCTGCAGGACCAAGTGAAGGAGGCGTCTCTGTGGTACTCAGAGGCCATGAAACTGGACGAGAACAGCGTGGCTGCCTTGACAGGTCTTCGCGGGCTGGGCAGAGGGCGGGGCAGGAGGGCAGGTTTTGGGAGCCATGCAGGGTGGCCTTCCTGGGTCCAAAAGAGAGGTGTGGGGAAGCGTCGTCCCCAGAGGGGGTGTGAGTTTGGGCGTGCACTGTATGACAGGGTGCCGTTCCATGAATCTGCAAGCCTAGAGGTAAGAGACTCAGGAGTTCTCAGACTTGAGTTCAGAGCCACTCTAACCTACAGCAGACCCCGAGGCCCACACACTGACCCCTGAGCAGCCTGGCCCTTCTGCTCGGTCAGCCCTGCCTCTCCTCACGCCCCACAAGGCTGGTGTGGCAGGCACCCTCCCGGCACCCACCGCCCCAAAGCCTCCAGCCTCGCCTCCGGAGACCCTCCCTCCACAGGCCCCTGAGCCCAAAGGCCACCACAGTGAGTCGTTCTGAGAGTTTTACTTCCCTGTCTGTGCAGATGCTTCCCCCCTTTATGAAAATGTCAAATGAATTTTGCAGAGCCCGATTTTCATTTTGTACATTTTTTTTAACGACCTGCAAAGATCCACAGTCTCTAGTGAAGTCAAACCAGCAGTGTTCAGTTTGGGTCGAGGAAGCTGTACCGTCTGGTGGCTGAGGTGGGCCCGCTTCTTGCCCCAGTTCTGAGGAGCTCTGTTGTTTGGGCCACGTCACTTCTCTGTGTGCTCCGGGCTCCTCATCTGTGCCACGCAGTTGTCAGAGTGGTCAGCTTTTACTTCCGGTTCAGCATGTCAGGCTGACTCTTCAGTCCATGCCTCCTCCTCATCCCGGACCCCATGAAAACAGCAGGAGGCATCTTACAAAGATAAATGCAGCCGCAGACATAGGGAGAGGTGTGGTCAGGGGACCAGAAACCTTGGGGACGTCATATTTCTAGAAGATGTAAAGCAGATGGATGGCATCACATGCATAGACACTTGGCGAGTCTGGACACCTGAGAGCCAGCGTGGGCGGAGGTGGCTCAGCTGGAGACCAAGTAGGTTAGCTCTCCCTGGAAAAACAGCTCTCCAGGAAAAACAAAAACTGAAAACACAAGGGTCACCAGAGGCAGGGAGCAAAATAGCTTGGGGCAGGCAGGGAGGTTACGGGCGGATTGTTGACAACCGGGGGTGGAATCCAGAAGACTCACCAGGGAGCAGAGCACAGCCCCCCGGGGACTTCCCACCACTGCAGGGACATGAAGGACAAAAGGACTTGGCTGCTCAGGGCACAGGCAAAACCCCCTAAAACGTTCCCCCACCAAGCTAAGACCTTCCCCATTTCCTCATTCAAGGGAGAACCCCGGCTGGTCAGCCAGAAGGGAAGTCCACGAGACAGGCCCTCGCACTCTGGCCCAGGGCAAGCCCACTCGAGTGGGCCCTGGAATCGCCATCTCATCTGGCCTGAGGACATCGGTAACCTTAACAGCTTGGGAAATCTGCCCAGCAGCTAGTACTCATGTGTCCAGTCCTTTTGTAAATCTCGCAGCTGTTTGAATGAGGGGCTGAGCAGAGTAAGCAAAGCCAGGGCTCCCGAGGGGCAGAGTTAAGGCGGGCACAGAAAAGACTCCCCCCTGCCCCCCCCTACAAAACACCTCCGGAGTTAGCTGCCACCAGAGGCTGTGGGGTCAGTAAGTACAGAGCCTGCCACTGTGGGGGGCGGGGGGGGAGGCTAGAGAACAATAGAGAGTTGTTGAAAATTTAAAAAGTGGTGGCAAAGCAAAAAATTCCACAGATGAGCCAGAGTGGGATGGATAGAATTGAAAACTAAGATGGTCATTAGGAACACAGTCAAAAATAAATATACCAAACTGGTTGGAGAAACCGCGTGCACAGAAGAATAGCAGAAACAGAAGAGACCTGTCTTCTCAAATTCAAAACATTCCACCCAACAACAATAGTTAAGTCAGCCTGAGGCCAATGCTGGAACAAACAAGTAGATACAAACAAGCAGATAAAATGGGGCCAAAACGGGTCTTCTGATGGCCTTTCAAGCCAATAGAATTTCAAGAACTCGCAGTCGGACACAGGCTGTCCACCAAGAAAAACCTGAAGGTGACTCCCCTCGCACACCGTACTCAAAAATAATTCCAAATGCGTTCAGCGTTTAAACAGAAAAATTAAATTAGACTTAGATTCCCTGGGGGATTCTAAGCAGAACCACACACTCAAAAGCTGCGAAGGAAAATATTTTACTGATATGACTATGCAAACATTTAAAACTACTGGATGGTAAAAGACACTGTAAAATGGTGAAAAGGTAAATGGCAGATGAACAGAAAATGTGTGCTACAAGGAGTCTGTAATATGGGAAGAGAAATAAAATCTCCCCAAAAGAAAAACAGGCAACCGGGGTGAACAGAAAATTCACAGCAGAAAAGGAAAAGACCATTGAATTGAGGAGAAGATGGTTCATTCTTCCTAATTAACACACCACAAGTTCAAACGAGTGAGAACCCACTTCTGCAGACTGGCACGGAGCAGAGCGTGCCTGCGCAGCTGTGCAAAAAGGCTACTTTTGGTTTCTTGGCAGTGATATTCAAATATCTGTGGGGGACAGGCTGGCCTTATCCCTCAGTAGTTTAGAAATGTGCACTCTGACCTGTCCACTCGACTTCAGGAACTGGAACACACAACAAATGCTCACCACGGCCGTGCCATATTTAATCGTCAAACACGAACTGAATGTGAGATGGGGCACCCATCCGTGGGGCTATATTTGGTTAAGTAAGTGGTTACACCCACAGTGGAATAGCATGTCTTCATTAAAGAGAAAGGGGTAGGTTTGTGTGAACTGCTGGGAGATATGTGTGTATACAGTAATAAGCCATTTTGTTCCTGGTCTTTGCCTCTGGAGAGAGACATGGTTATAGCCAGAACAGGAGCTAGGGATGCCTTTCTGCATCGCCTTGGCATTTGAGTTCTTTACCAGGAGCCTGCGTCCATCTGTACGAGGATGCCGGAAACGGCCCCCTGCCCTGAGACCTTCCTTCCACTGTCTCCCCATCTCCGTGGCCTGTGGGACCACAGGCAGTGCCTCGGAGCTGGCTGCTCATCGCTTTCTGTTGCCCTCCCAGGAATCATCTGGTGCCAGATCTTAGAGGGCCACCTGGATGAGGCTGCGCACCAGCTGGAGTTCTTGAAGGAGGTGCAGCAGTCCCTGGGGACGTCGGAGGTCAGCACTCCTTGGGGGCATGGGTTGCCCAGGAGTGTGTCCACTGCCCTTCTCCCACGCCCAGCCTCTAGTAGAGAGCAGCCAAGGTGTCCTGGACCTCTGCTTTGCCTCCCTCCAGTCCCCCGGCGACCAGCCTGCCTGCTGGCTTTGGTCCCAAGACCTGGGCCTGTCCTCCCTCACAGGTGCTGGTTTTCCTCCAAGCCCTCCTGGCCTCCAGGAAGCACAGGGGGGAGCAGGGAGTCACAGCGCTCCTGAGGGAGGCCGCGGAGCTGCACTTCTCCAGCATGCAGGGCCTGCCCCTGGGCTCCGAGTACTTGGAGAAGCTGGACCCCCTCTTCCTGGTCTGCATTGCCAGGGAGTACCTGCTCTTCTGCCCCAAGCAGGTGAGAGGAAGGTGTATCTTCAGGGGGGGAGATACGGCTAGAGTACAGGCCAGGGCAGAAGCAGGGACCTCCCGTGGCCAGCCACCTGGCTGCTCTAAGCCCCAGGCAGTTGGGGAGCCCAGTGCTCTTCCAACTTGCACATGCAGCACCCACGTCGCCTGGGAGTTGTCCCAGGGCAGGTGTTGGTAGAAGGCCTGCATCTCAACCAGGCCCTCAGGGAGTGCCGGTGCCACTGGTCCAGGGACCGCACTTGGAGGAGTGGGTTCCCGGGCCATGCCTCAGCCTTCATCCTGGGGAAGAACTGGGCTCCCCTCTCCTAAGAAGCACACTACAGTCTTTACTTGTTGGTCCTGCTTTCCCAGCCAGTCGAGATTCCTGGTGGGCAAGGATCCTATCTGACTTGCCTAATATAACCTCGTGCCTTGTAATGAGTCATCCACAGTTGTGCGCCGTGTGGCCAGCCACGTGCCAGACCCCGCGCTGGGTGCTCGGGACACGGCGTGGACAGAACAAAGTCCCCGTTCTCTGGGGCTTACGCTCCAGCACTGGCTAGTACCGAGTGGACAGTAAACGTGTGGAGTCAAGTTCCCTCACTGGGAGAGTTTTCCTGAGTGCTCCGGGGGCCTCTCCCAGCATGGGACAAAGCTCACAGCCACACCCCCGTGTTCCCATAGCCCCGGTCGCCGGGCCAGATCGTGTCCCCGCTTCTTAAACAAGTCGCCGCGATCTTGAGTCCTGTAGTGAAAGCAGCGCCGGCTCTGATTGACCCCCTGTACGTTATGGCTCAGGTCAAGTACCTCTCAGGTGAGCCCACGGGTCCTGATGGCCCGGGGGGCGGGGGGGAGGGGACTTGAGTCCTCCTATGTCTGTTCAGCTATTCAGACACCTGCTGCTGCCCCTCTGTCAGTGTCCACAGGCTGCCTGCGGGGGGCACTTCACACACACTCACACACACACTAACACTCACCAGGCCTGCCCACTCCCAGCCTCCAGCCCTCCAGAACCCTTCCTGACCTCCCTCACCAGCAGGGGGCTCTCCCACCCAGCCTTTTGCCGACCGCTTGGCCGGTGCTAGGTGACAGTCCCTGAACTCTTCTGTGCAGGCACTGCCCTGAGACAAGGGTACCAGGGTACCGTAGCAGTCACAAAGGCAGAAATTCCCTCAGGGGGTAGGTATTCCAGTGAAGATACAACTAAGCACATTGTACTGTTCCTTAGGAGAAAACTGAAGCAGGGTAGGAGGTAAAAGAACTGTTTCTAACAGGTAGTCAGGAAGGCCTCACGGAGAGGCCCCCAGGACCAATGGCACAGGGTCTTTCAGAGCCTCTGGGTGCCAGAGTGGCCTCCTTCTCCCATGTCAGATCCTAGAGAGAGATGGGGAGAGGGAGCCAGCCCTGGTGGGTGCCCTCTTGTCCTCTCTCTCGCTGTGGCCTTTCACCTGTCTGCCCGAGAGCCAGGCTGACCTCTGCGGTCCTGGGGGCTTCCAAAGGACCTGGACTGCCACCGCGTATCTGTCCTCTGGCACTGTGTCAGGTGGGCTGCACTCCACCAGGGGCTTCCCTGTTTCTACCCTCAGCCCTCCCAGTGTTTGTCTGGGTACCCGGTTTACCCACTGCTTCAAGATCTCCTGGGTACCAGGTGAGAGCAGGGCACTCCCTCAGGGGTGTGGACAGCTGCCAGCAGGTTCAGGGCCAGAGCAAGGTCCCTAGCTGCTCGTGTTACCATGGTGATGTCTTCACATGCCTGCAGCACACAGGGAAGGAGTGGGGAGTTCAGGACCCAGGAGCAGGCGCTCCCACTCACCAGGTTATGTGGTGGGGGGCCTGGCTGCTGAGGAACGAGGGCTCTCCTCCCGGCTCCCTGTACCCCACCCTTCGGAGGCCACTGCCGCGGTCAAGGACCAGCCTGGCTGCAGGGAGGACTCCCAGCCTCACTGTGCCAGGGCATTCAGAGCTTAGCCTCAGGAGCTGGAGGGCCCTTGATTGAAATGCTGGCTTTGTCCCTGCCAAGCTCCATGACTTAGATCCCCCGGAGTCCCAGTCTCACACCCAAAAAACAAGGATAATAGCCCTGACCGGTGTGGCTCAGTGGGTTGGGCGTCATCCTGCAAAGCGAAAGGTCGCCAGTTCAATTCCCAGTCAGGCACATACCCGGGTTTCACGTTCAGTCCCCAGCTGGGGCACATATGATAGGCAACCGACTGAGGTTTCTCCCGCACATGGATGCTTCTCTCCCTTTTTCTCTTCCTTCTCTTCTCTCTAAAAATAAACAAATAAAATCTTTAAAAAACACACAAAAGGCAAGGATAATAATGCCAACCTTGTGGGGCTGGGCAGACGTTAAACCAGCCTTCCCAAAGAGCTTCGCCCATGCCGGCATTGAGCAGCAAGTGCTTCGTAAGCTGTGGCAGGTCTAGTTGCTGTTATTGTTAGGGTTTGTTCTGTCCTTTGATGTGCGAATCAAGACTTAAGTGTCCTGCCTGGTGTGGCTCAGTGGATTGAGTGGACCAGAAGGTCGCTGGTTTGATTCCCGGTCAGGACACATGCCTGGGTTGTGGGCCAGGTCCCCAGTGGAGGGCGTACAAGAAGCAACCACATACTGATGTTTCTCTCCCTCTCTTTCTCCCTCCCTTCCCCTCCCTTTCTTTCTTTATTTTAAAAATAAATAAGGAAAATCTTTTTTTTTTTAAAGATTTTATTTATTTATTTATCTTTAGAGGGGAAGGAGAGAGGGAGAGAAACATCAATGTATGGTTGCCTTTTGTGCGTCCCCTGCTGGGAGTTGGCCTGCAGGGAACCCGCCTGCAACCCAGGCATGTGCCCCGACTGGGAATTGAACTGCGATCCTCTGGTTCGCAGGGGAAAATCTTTAAAAAAGAAAAAAAGACTTAAGTGTCCCCAGAGCTTCCAGCTGGAACAGTGGAGTGACATGGCTGTCTCCCTGAGGCTTACAGAGAGGAGGGAGGTGTCACATTGAGGTTCAGGTTTCCTGGCTTTGCCACAGTCAAGGCAAAAACTGTGTAGTTCTCATTTTAGGAGGAGCCCTCCGAACAAAGCAGAACAGAACTGGGTAAAATGCCCAACGTGGGCACTTCTTGGTAATGGGACATGTAAAATCCGTTCTGCCTCTACGCCCCGGGTCGCTGGAGTCCCCGGGGCTCCCTGGGCGCAGAGGCTGGTGTGTGATTTCCAGGAGAGTTGGAGAATGCCCAGAGCACGCTGCAGCGCTGCCTGGAACTGGACCCCACCTCCGCAGACGCCCACCTCCTCATGTCTCAGGTCTACCTGGCTCAGGGCAACTTTGCCATGTGCTCCCACTGCTTGGAGCTGGGCGTCAGCCACAACTTCCAGGTGGGGGTCCTCTGTGCTGTGTCACCCACTCGGTATCCCTGTGTCCAGCTAGCTGTTGTCCCCCTTGTCTTGGGCAAGAAGCCCCAGGAGCTACTGGCATCCCTCAGACCCTTCTGCTGACCCAGAGGTGGGGGCGGGCTCAGTGGGCTCCTGTGGCTCCGTCCACTCTGGGTGCTGTGAGCAGCCACCGTGACCCAGAGCCCCGCCCTCTGCTGTGCTCATCTAGGTCCGAGACCACCCCCTGTACCACTTCATCAAGGCCAGGGCCCTCAACAAGTCCGGAGACTATCCAGAAGCCATAAAGACCCTGAAAATGATCGTAAAACTACCGACTGTGAAGGTGGAAGAAGGCAAGAAGTCCCGCGGGCCCTGCGTGCCACCCAGCGAGAGGGTGTCCATCTTACTGGAGCTGGCAGACGCCCTCCGGATGAATGGGGAGCTGGTAAGGAAGGCCATGCTCTTCCCCCTTGGGGCTGGGACACGGACTGGGGGTCCAGGGTAGGCCTGCGGTCCAGGCCTTTTGAGTCTGGCTGATACTTACTCGGGCTATTATATGAGCCTCTATTCATTTGAGAACATATCTGTCTCTTGCCCAAAAGACTTAAGTGGCTCCCAGTGCCCTCAAGATAAAGTCCAAACTGACTGGGCCCTGCCCGATCTGTCCCCTGCCCACCTCACTGTCCCTGTCAGGATGTCAGGGAGGCAGACCACAGGTGGTCAAGCAGATCAGGCGGCAGGCACCTTCCAGTGGCTGCCGGTCACACCCCAGTCTTTGCAATCTGTGTCCGCCTGGAGCTTTGCACGTTGCAGCCTGTGTGGGGCAGCCCTGGTGCCCCGGAAGGTCTGGCAGGCACAGGGCTGGGGCTGGGGGGGCTGGACTCCGCCCGCTCCCTGGGCCTCCCTGGCCTCACCCACTTGCCTGCTCACCAGGAAGGGGGCTGTCCTCCGAGTTCCAAGACCATCTCCATGAGCCACCAGGGCTGCCGCCTCCTGCCTCCTCCTGTGGTTACCTTGGCACAGCTGAGGAGTGAGCCCATGAGGCCCTTTGTCCTTACAGACAAAATTTGCCTCCCAGACAAAGATGAGAATGTGGAAGACTGTTTATGGTACTTCCCTCCCTCCAATCTGCCAAAAGAAACAAAAGAATTGAACGCAGGAAGGAGTCTCCACCTGCAACAAAATTAGAGAACAGCTATCCTTGAAGAGTAGTCGACAGTCAGTCATTGGTTCGGCTGTTGGTGAAGGGCCTGCTTCATGCCAGGCACTGTGATGGGGCCCGGGATAAAGAGGAGCAGGCCACTAGCCACCCCCCACCCCCCACCCTGACCTTTCAGAAGTTACCATGGTGGCCGAGACAGCAGGCTGCTGTGGAAGTTCCCTGGTCCTGAGGTGCCAGCATTTGCTCGAAACTTTCTGAATTGGGGTTGTGGTCACGACACCGGAAAAGCAGGGATGTTCCTGGAGGAACCTTGCGCTTCCACAGAAGGGCAGGGCTGCTGAAGGAGCACTCCCTCCCGAAAAGCCCCTGCTTTTCTCTGGCCCGGATGTCTTTATTAGGGAAGCGGGCCAGAGGAAACGAAGGAGGGAAATAATCTGGTATCACTTTCCCAGCTTGCTCAGCCGAGATAACAGACCTGTGAGCTGTGGCCTTCGCTGTGAGCCAGCGGGTTCCATCCTGACCTTAGCCTCTCGAAAAGGCCGTCCCCAAAGGAGAAAGCTAAGGGGGGGAGGGTGCTCCCAGGGCAGCTGTGTCAGGGCACTCTCCTCCCCAGCCCACTTCTGAGAAAAGGGCAAGGTCAGATGGAACCGTTCTGTTAGTGATCGGAGGGGAGGGGAGGGGAGGGGAAGGAAAATAGACAAAAGGCAGGGTTATACTTTAGGAGAAAGTACTATAAAAAATAGAAGAAATATTTTTTTCAAAAAATTTTTCTGCACTCCATGAAAAGAAAAAGAACGTGGAGTCTTGTAAAATGAGCTCAGGGTGGAACACAAGAGATCGGGACAGGGTTTCTGATAAGACGGAAGACAAAAAGTCAGCTGGCAGAGTTAACAAAAGTAACCACGGAAAACAATGATACCGTTATAAAAGTATACTTTCATGAGAAAGAGTAGAACATAGGTGAGCCCTTGCCGAAGCTCTCTGACCGGGGGAAAGGGTTGAGAGAACCGGGAAAATGATTGAGGGGATTTGAGAGGACAAGGGGTAAGCAAGACAGACAACAGGACTCCGGCAAAGGCGCGGTCCACGTTCCTTTGGCAGAGAGCACCAATAAGACACGGAAAACATTGAACACACGGTAGGACCACAGTTCCTTCAGGAAGACGTGGTCACAGCAAGGCCCTCTGTACTGGAGACACAGCAGTAAAGTAGTAAGACCAGGAAATGTCCTAATGGTAGTATCTTTACGAGGTTAAGGAAATGAAGGGTGAGTGATGCAGATGGAGGTTCCCATGTGCGTCTAGGCAGAGGACAGACATCAACCTGGCCTCAGACTCTTGAACTCAACAATACTAAAGCCAGAGACAATGGGACGATGTTTATGCAGTGTAGGCGGGAGGAGGATGCCCCCCAAAATGTCCTTCATCTATGGAAACAATAAAGGATGCTCTCAAGAGTTATGGCGTCAGTTCAACTTTTCTGAAAAGTCTACTTGTAGATATACAGACAACCAAAACCTGAAATAAAGTTTTATTTCAGTGAAGTTTTTATGAGTGGGGAAAAACTGAGGTAAAAGAGGACAGAATTAAGTCCATTTAAACATAGATGAAATCTGCCCTGGCTGGTGTAGCTCAGTGGATTGAGCGCGGGCCTGCGAACCACACAATCGCGGTTCGATTCCCAGTCAGGGCACATGCCTGGGTTGCAGGCCAGTTTCCAGCCTGGAACACACGAGAGGCAACCATACATTGATGTTTCTCTCCTCCTCTCCTTCCCTTCCCCTCTAAAGATAAATAAATAAAATCTTTAAAAAAAAAGAATATTTCAGCTTTAAAAAAAAATAAACATAGATGAAATCTAAATAAATCTAAATATAACTCCATTAAAAGAATTATAGTAATTTTGACTCCAAGCCAGTATAATTGCTAAGTTCTTGAAATAAAAGTTATTGAAGTCAAGCCCTGGCTGGTGTAGCTCAGTGGATTGAGTTTGGGCCTACAAACCACACGATTGTGGTTCGATTCCCAGTCAGGGCACATGCCTGGGTTGCAGGCCAGTTCCCAGCAGGGGACTCACAAGAGGCAACCATACATTGATATTTCTCTCCTTCTCTCCTTCTCTCCTTCCCTTCCCCTCTAAAGATAAATAAATAAAATCTTTTTTAAAAAAGTTATTGAAGTCAAAATAACACTAATATCCCATGAAAAGATCCAGGAAGAGAGATGGAAAGGAACAGTGGTGAGGGAACGATATACGTGCAATTTTCCATCTCTATAGAGGAGAGTATCAACAGTAGTTTACACACAATATTTCTTTTCTTTTTTGTCAGGTTTTCTTTTTGACAGAAGGGAAAGGGAGGGATAAACAGAGGGAGAGAAACATCAATGTGTGGGTGCCTCCTGAGTGTCCCCCACTGGGGACTTGGCCCACAACCCAGGCATGTGCCCACACTAGGAATTAAACCAGTGACCCTTGGGTTGGCCGGTGCTCAGTCCACTGAGCTACCCAGCCAGGGCAGTTTACACAAAACATTTCTTGATAGAAAGAAGATTTATAGTAGAATGAAAAAGATTTTTTGGTACCACATTAATCAAGATTAGGAAGAAAAGTAAGAAAGGCCACATATGAAAGGCAGAGATGAAGCAAACCACAAGCAGCATAAAAAATAAATAAATAGTCCTGGCTGGTGTAGCTCAGTGGATTGAGTGAGGGCCTTTGAACTAAGGGGTTGCTGGTTCGATTCCCATGTTGGGCACATGCCTGGGTTGCCAGCCAGCTTCCCAGTGGGGGGGGGGGGGGGTGTGGGNCAGCTTCCCAGGGGGGGGGGGGGGGGCGGTATGAGAGGCAACCACACATGGATATTTCTCTCCCTCTGTTTCTCCCTCCCTTCCCTTCTCTCTAAAAATAAATAAATAAAATATTGTTAAAAATAAATACATTCACAAAAAGCCCAAGAACACCTATCTGTGATAATAAAACTATAAATGAAATAAATGTACCCATTAAGTAAAAAAGACGCTCACCCTGGTGTAAACCGTGGAACCCCTACAGCCTCTGCTCCAAATTCAAAGCCCCAGGATAAAAGTTAGGATCGGTACGAATACAACCAGGCAAACAAAGACAGCAGCACCTGAGGAAGACGTGCTGGGAAAGCCGAGTGCGAGGCAGAAAGCTCCAACGTGGGCAGAGAGTGTCTGCGTTAATACTCAGGGGTACAGGCCCTGGCCGGGCAGCTCAGTTGGTCGGAGCATCACCCTGATAAGCGGAAGTTGCGGGTTCAATCTCTGGTCAGGGCGCATACAAGAAGCAACCAATGACTGCATAAATAAGTGGAATAACAAATCCTCTCTCTCACTCTCTCTCTCCCTCCCTCCCTCTCTCCCCCACTTCTTCCTCTGTAAAATCAATAAAAATTATTTAAAAAATAATCATCATCAAAGGTACAAATATAATGAAGACAGAGTTTTAAGAGACCTCTATGTACCCAATGCCATAACATGAAAGTATCAGTGATTGAAAGGGAGGTTCAAGGAGACGCATCCACAGGTCTCCCTTGGGAAGACTTTGAGGTGCCAAGGAACAGGCAGGTTCTTACAGGGGGGGTTTCTGTGCCCCCAGGCTACCTGGGCACCTCCCCCTGCCAGAACAGTGGCCCTGGACACGAAAGTGATCTCTTTCTGCCACGGAAGCCTCTCCACAGGTAGACGTGGGTCCTACGCTTGGCTTTCGTTTAGCAGGACCACTCCCACTCCCACTCTTCATGTTTCATTCCTCTCCTAGGCCAGGCTGGGAAGGGTGACGGCTTTAAGTTTCCTCGAAGAGGTTTAAAATGTCCTCAGGCTGCCTGTGGTGTGTGGCAGCAAACGGAGGGTCTGTTGGGTTCCCGTGTCTTAGCACGAGGCCACCAAGGTCATGCAAGATGCCATCAACGAGTTCAGCGGCACACCGGAGGAGGTCCGCATCACCATCGCCAACGTGGACTTGGCCTTGAGCAAGGGGAGCGTGGACGTGGCCCTGGGCATGCTGAGGAACATCACACCCAAGCAGCCATGCTACATGGAAGCCAAGGAGAAGATGGCCAGCATCTACCTGCAGACTCGCAAAGACGTCGGCCTCTACATCGGGTGCTACCAGTAAGCTGTGGGCAGTGCGCTTGGCAGCGCCTCTGGGGGCACTTGGTGACAGTATGACATTTACTGTGCACTAGAATTTGAGCATGGTCGGTCAGGCAGGCTGGCTCAGTGCTGAGTGCCAAGGACACTGAACTGAATTGGTCCTGACCCTTGTTTTCTCCCCCTCACATGGCTCACCTTCTGGGGTAGGGGGGAACCTTGGGAATGAACTTATGCCCTGGCCCCTGGCTCTGCCTGTCCCTGAGGAAACGTCCAGTGGCTTGGATGTGACTAATGTGAAGTGGAGGAAGATGGAGAGTGGGTTTGAAGCCCCAAGCCATTGTCTCCATAAGTTCACGCTGGGACCTAGAGGTACCTTCCCAGTCCCTTTCCTCAGGCGAAATTCCATTTAGGCAATTCAGGTGGGAGGGGAGTACTGCTGGGTGGAGGGGAGTGCTGCTGGGTGGAGGGACACTAGGGGAGACTGTCCCAACGTCAGAGGGAAACCGTAAAAAGAGGGGCAACACGATCAGATGGGAGTTCTAAAAAGAGCAGTGCAGCTGCCTCATTGGAGGGGGGTCTGGGGGGCTGGGTGGAGGCTGTGGCCATGGTCCAGGTGACAGATGAGGAGAGCCTGAACTCAGGTAGCTCCACGATGTCTCAGGCACATCGGGCTTTCAATGAGTGTTGGATGGAATGAATGAATGAATGAGTGAGTGATTGAATGAATGAATGAGCAACTGATTGAATGAATGAATGACTATCAACCAGAATTAGCGGGAAGAAGAGAGGAGATGGATTCAGGGATATGAAGGACGCACAGCTCTGAGATAGGCTTTTGCTTACCTTTGCAGGGAGCTCTGTGAACATCTGCCTGGCCCCCAAACCAGCCTGCTACTGGGCGATGCTTTCATGAACATTCAGGAGGTGAGCAAGGGCCTCATGGAGCAAGGGCCCCACTTGCCAGTGGCCCCCAATGTCATTTCTCCAATGGGAGAGGAGAGAGAGACCCCTGGCTCTTCCCCCGACAGCCCGAGAAGGCCCTAGAGGTCTATGACGAGGCCTATAGAAAGAACCCACATGATGCCTCCCTGATCAGCAGGATCGGGCAAGCTTACGTGAAGACCCACCAGTACACCAAGGTCAGGCTGGGCTGCCGGGGAAGAGGTGGGGAGGACCAGCCCAGCAGGCAAGGTGGAGGAGGGAGCCTGGCTGGGAGGGTCTGGAGGGGAGGGGCGTGGCTGAGTTCCCCCCCAACTCTGCTGAATGGGATGCGGAGGGGAGACCTTGGCACCTCTCCACCACTCCCCACACCTGCTCAGGTAGTAGAAGGTTGAGCCCTGCCAGAAGGGAGGGCCCTTTCATCTTAGGCTTCTGTGTCCTGGAGAGGCCCACAGATGTGGTGGCTGCTGAGGGGACGCAGCTTGAGGTGCTCAAGTGCAGAACCAGGCCCGGTGCCAATATTTCCTGTTTGCACTAAGGCCATTAATTATTATGAGGCTGCCCAGAAGATTAGCGGCCAGGACTTTCTGTGCTGCGATCTGGCCGAGCTGCTCCTGAAGTTAAAGAAGTTCAACAAAGCAGAAAAAGTTTTGAAGCAGGCACTGGAACACGACTTAGGTAAGGCAGCATTCTAACTCAGTCCCCTGGCATTCGGAGCAGGCGCATCGCCCCCCACCTGCTCTCTCTCCTCCTGTGCACTCGCTGGAGGTCCTGAACCCAGCACGCCCTCTGCCCCCACCCAGCTTCCCAGAGGGCAGAGAACACTAATTTGCGTTTCCATTTGGCAGTCACAGACATCCCATCCATGATGAATGATGTCAAGTGCTTACTTTTGCTGGCGAGGGTTTACAAGAGCCATAAAAAGGAAGATGTGCTGGAGACCTTGAACAAGGTAATTGACAAGTAGACGTGGAGCCCTTTATCTGCCATTTGTTGATAGGAGCTGATGAAGGAAGGAGAGGACCACAGGCCTGGAAGGCTCCCGGCTTGGTCCTCAAAAGAGGACTTGGCTCCGCCTCTGAGCTCCACTTTCCATTTACTCCCCGACCCTTGCTCATTAATTGTTGGTACACCAAGGCTCTCTTAGCCTGGCTGACCTGGAGAAGGCAGGGAGCAAGGTAATGCCTTTGTCCTCAAGGACGCTGGCGGTGATGGAGATAGTGCCCATAGCTGTCTGCTGGGTTCTATACTGGGCTGTTTGCTTTCTGACTTATTTCTCACAGTAGCCTTTTGAGAACACTCTAGCATTGCTCTTTAACAGGTAAGGCTCAAGGAGATTAAGAAGTGTGCCCAAAGCCACCCTGCTAGCAAGTGGTGGAACTGAGATTCGAACCCTGCTCTTTCCCCACTGGGCTGCGCCTGATGGGACAGACAGCTCCTGGCTATTCCCGCCTTGCCTTCCTCTTTCTCCCCAAGGGTGTGGCCGAGCACGTCTTCCTGGCTTGCATTCTGCGGTTGTAGAGGGAGAGCCCTCGCTCTGCTTGGTTTACTCCCTTGTTGTTCCCCACGGGGTTCTCACTCCTCCGTTTGGCCCCTGGGGAACCCAGTGCTGATCTGTGCCCTCTTCCCCAAACTTAAGCCTGATGTCACCATGTCCTCTTGCCTGATGCGCTCTGGTTACTCACTTGGTCATTTTATGTCGGGAACCTTTTGTGGGGCTGCCTCAAATTCCCAGCGGGGCAATTTTCAGAACAAACACATCCGTCACAACGCAGCCTGCATCAGACACCTACTGTGCACTTGTTCTAGCCTGTGGGACAGCACAGTAAGTGTCGAGGTGTGACGGGCACCGATACACAAGGCGAGTACAGCAGTGGCTTGTTTTGAGTACCTTTGCCCTGCACCTGCCCCAGAGGCAGTGCCAGCTTGCCTCCCTAGTGCTCAGCCAGTGGCCTCGCATGTCCACAGTGACCCAGATTTGCTCAAGGGCCCTCGAGATGCCCTCTCCAACACTGCAGGATCTGCAGTGAGAGCTGGGCACGTTCTGTGAGTTGGCCTGAGGTCTGGCCCATCAGCCCCAGGTTCCTGATCATGAGTTTACCGGTCTCCCAAGGCCCTGGACCTCCAGGCTCGGATACTGAAGCGTGTTCCCCTGGAGCAGCCAGAGGCGATGCCCTCGCAGAAACAGCTGGCAGCCTCCATCTGCATCCAGTTCGGGGAGCACTACCTGGCGGAGAAGGAGTACACCAAGGCGGCACGGTCTTACAAGGACGCGCTGTCTCACGTGCCCACTGACAATAAGGTCGGGTCCTCACAGCCAGACTCTGCTCTTGCTGGGGCACAAGGCCCTGCCAGGATCCCTGGCAAGGGCGTCAGGGCCATGGGACCCCTGGTGTGGGGAGCCTGCTCTATCAGACCCCAGGGCCTCCCCCCCAACATAGCCCTTGGAGCAAGACTGCCCCCCCCCCTCTGACAGCCATTCGTGGAGGGTAGAGTGGGGAAGACGTCGTGCAAGTCACGTTAATCTGGCGTCTTCAGGTCCCCCTTGAACATGGGAAGACAATGAGAGTGTGGCTGCCAGGGACTCCTCGGGCATGAAGCCCAGGCTAGGCTTCTAAGGAGGTTTGGAGTCACGAGGGAGGTCTGGCTCCAGTCAGAGAATGGTGGCGTGAGTTCACGGCTGCAGTAGTAAATAAAAAGCTTAGTGACAGACGCATTCATTCACTGAGTGTGCACTCATCTACTAGATTTCTGATAGTGCCAGCTACTACGCCGGGCTCTGGGGACACGGTGGGGCAGGACCGGGTCCCTGCCCACAGACAGTCCTCAGGCAAGGGGCTGTAGACAAGGACACGTGCGGTTCTCATACCATGACCCCTGTGCCTGGACGTGGGTCAGGACACAATGGGAACTCAGAAGAAGGGAACCTGTCCAGAGTCTGGGGCGCAGAAGGCTTCCCAGAGAAGGTGAGGTCAGAGTCAAAGCTGAAGGACGAGGACGAGGTACCCAGCCCCCAGTTTTGAGAGGGTCTTTAGTGACACCCATGGTGTGGCTGGAGTGCTGGCGGGAGAAGAGGGCCAGTCATCCCAGGGAATCCGAGACATCTTTTGGAGGCACGGCTGGTGGACCTGGGGTATGAGAGAACGAGGCCTCGATCCCCGAGTTTTCCTTTCGTGCTCTGGGGTTGGTTTATTGTATCCAGCCTTGTTCCAGGTGGTGCTGGAGCTGGCAAGGATCTCCCTGCTCCAGGGGCACCTGGACCTGTGTGAGCAGCACTGTGCCGTCCTCCTCGAGACCGAGAAGAACCAGGAGACCGCCTCCGTGGTAAGAGGCCCCCCCCCCCGCCCCCCGCGCCGCGCCTCTTCCCTGCCCTCCCCAGCCTCCCTATGACCACTTGCAGGCTGCTTCCTAGCCCCTCTAACCTTGGATGGCCAGGCCTGTCTGGCGGAGGAGACATTTGAGGGCCTGCTGTCCTTCATTCGGGCTGGAGGGGAGGGCTGGCAGCAGGGGGCAGCATCTAGCTCCTGGGACGATCCAGGGCCCTGTGGCTGGTTCCCTGGAGAGGAAACCACACCTACAGTTATTGAAGGCGAGGGTGGGACCTGTTCCAGGGGCTTGGGGAAGTGTGTGGGGAAAGCTCCTACCCCCCTCAACCCCAGCAGAAGAGGGGAGCCCCCATTCTACCTCCACTGCCTGGAGGTAGCAAATCTCAGGCATGGGTGAAGGTGCTGGCTTTGCTAGCTGTCAAAAGGTCCCACTGGTGTCCAGCCCGGGCCTTACCTTCCCCACTTCTCCAGCCTCATTCCAGGCCTCCACCCCCTTCTGCCAGGCAGTCCCCCCTTCTGGGCTCCTTCTGTGGCAGATTCTCCCCGTGGCGTGGAGGCTACCCCAGAATCCTCTTTGACCTTCTCTCCTTGCCCCCTCCCCCTCAGCCTCCTCGCATGCCCACACAAGCTGCTGTCAGGAATTCTGGAGCACTGTGTGTTGTTTTCTGATAGATGATGGCTGACCTGATGTTTAGAAAACAGAAATACGAAGCCGCCATCAATCTCTACCACCAAGTCCTGGAGGAAGCGCCAGGTAGCTGCCTGCACGGAGCCTGCTGCCCCTGGGACTGCCCGTGTCAGCTCCCACTGAGCAAGGACTGCTCTCCCCAGAAGGGTGGGCCCTCTCCCCTCCTTCCTGACTGGGCAGAGGAAGCCCCTTCCTCTCTGATTGTTCCCAGAGAGGCAGGAAACTGATAAAGCCCCGATGGAACGTGCTGGTCCTTCCCGAGTCCAAGGGGCCAGTTCCTGGTCTCAGGCAGGGCAGTGCTTGGCAGTGGACCCAGGACAGCCTGTCTGTCCCCAAATCAGACACTGAGGATTGATATAAGTCCCATTCTGAGGTCACAGCCACCTGGAAGTGGCTAGAAATTCTCACCTGGTATGTGTCGTCATTGCATCTTACTATAGCATAACTGTCCACCCCACGCCCCACCCGTTTTGCTGGGGAAGGTGCCAGACACAGCTGGCTCGCAGCAGTCTGCCCAGAGACGCAGCAGGTCACAGCCGTTAGGGGTTCGGGTCCTGGAGCCAGAATGTCTAGGTCTGAATCCTGGTCTTCCACTTATCATTTGTGTAAACTTTGGCAGATTTCTTAACTTCTTTGTGTCTCATTTCCTCATCTGTAAAATGGGAACAATAAGCCTAACTACTTCATTGTGTAGTTAATATACAGGTTAAAAAAAAAACCCTTAATGCCAGGTTCAGCGTGACTGGTCGCTACAATTATGACCGCTTTGGGGCATCACTGTTGTTCTCTCGATACTGGAGGCCAGTGGAGGCACCGGTGCTGCCGATGGGCCCCTGCTCAGCCCGGACGGGCTGTGTCTCCCGCTCCTCCTGCCTCTCCCAGCCTGGNCCCCACGCCCCACCCGTTTTGCTGGGGAAGGTGCCAGACACAGCTGGCTCACAGCAGTCTGCCCAGAGACGCAGCAGGTCACAGCCGTTAGGGGTTCGGGTCCTGGAGCCAGAATGTCTAGGTCTGAATCCTGGTCTTCCACTTATCATTTGTGTAAACTTTGGCAGATTTCTTAACTTCTTTGTGTCTCATTTCCTCATCTGTAAAATGGGAACAATAAGCCTAACTACTTCATTGTGTAGTTAATATACAGGTTAAAAAAAATACCCTTAATGCCAGGTTCAGCGTGACTGGTCGCTACAATTATGACCGCTTTGGGGCATCACTATTGTTCTCTCGATACTGGAGGCCAGTGGAGGCACCGGTGCTGCCGATGGGCCCCTGCTCAGCCCGGACGGGCCGTGTCTCCCACTCCTCCTGCCTCTCCCAGCCTGGAGATCTCTGCTCTTATTTTAGACAATTTTCCTGTGCTGAATAAGCTAGTCGACCTGCTACGAAGAAGCGGCAAACTGGAAGATGCCCCTGCCTTCTTTGAATTGGCCAGAAAGATGTCTGGCCGAGTGCTTTTGGAGCCAGGGTTCAACTACTGCACAGGCATCTACCACTGGTGAGTCAGGTGGGTGAGGGAGCAGTGGGGGTCAGGAGGCTTGGCCCAGCGCTGGGGAAGCGGAAATTTAGCTCCCAGACCAGCAGCGGGGAGAGCAGTGATCCAGCCCCTGCCCTGTGCAGGCCCATGGAGCGGTCCCTGTGTGTCCCTGCACTCCCCAGGGCCTCGGTCTCCCCATCTGATTTTTGGCTCTCTCCCCTCCACTACAGGCATATAGGGCAGCCCAATGAAGCTCTGAAGTTCCTAAATAAAGCTCGAAAGGACAGTACTTGGGGCCAGAGCGCCACCTACTACATGGTGCAAATCTGTCTGAATCCAGACAACGAGATAGTGGGAGGAGAAGCTTTTGACACTTCGGCTGAGAGCAAGTAAGGGCCTGGCTGGCCCTGGGAAAGGTGGAGAGAGCCTGTGGCCTCTGGGTCCAGGCCAGGTGAGGGCAGTGCGGGCGGGCGGGCCTGCCACCTCAGGCTCACCCAACCACCCCAGCTCCCCCGGCAGGAAGGAGTCTGAGCAGCAGGGCGTGCGCACCGCCGAGAAGCTGCTACGTGAGTTCTACCCGCACACTGCCTGGGGCCAGGCCCAGATGCGGTTGCTGCAGGGCCTCTGCCTGCTGGCCACCAGGGAGAAGGCGAACATGGAGACTGCACTGGGCACCTTCATCGAGATGGCGCAGGCCGAGGTGCTTGGGCTGGCAGGGCGGGGTGGGCTGGCAGGCGGGGGATATTGGGGATCCCAGCGCAGACTCCTGCTTCCCACTCCGTGCACAGAAGGACAGTGTCCCGGCGCTGCTGGCCATGGCGCAGGCCTACATGCTCCTGAAGCAGGTCCCCAAGGCACGCACACAGTTGAAGCGTCTGGCCAAGGCTCCGTGGGCCTTGGCCGAAGCCGAGGACCTGGAGAAGAGCTGGCTCCTGCTGGCAGACATCTACTGCCAGGGCGGCAAGTTCGACCTCGCCTCCGAGCTGCTGCGGCGCTGCGTGCAGTACAACAAGGCGAGGGCTGTGCTGCGGTCGGGGCGGTGGGATGGAGGGCAACGGCCGGGCAGGCAGCTGGGACAGAGCACGTGGCAGGCAGGAGCGGGGTGAGAAGAGGCAGGGCGAGAGCAGGATGGTAATGGAGCACAGCACCAGCAAGGCCAGAAGAGGTATGCTAGGTTGGGTAGCCATCCGGAACGTGGAATCAGGAGAGAGTTTGGGAAGGGCTCACGGCCGGAGGGGCTTTCAGGGGTCTCTTGGGCCAAGAGGGGCTGCGCTGGGACCGGACGTGGCTTTTCCTTCCTGGAGGCCCTGACCCGCTCTCTCTGCAGTCTTGCTGTAAGGCCTACGAGTACATGGGCTTCATCATGGAGAAGGAGCAGTCCTACAAGGACGCGGCCACCAACTACGAGCTGGCCTGGAAGTACAGTCACCATGCCAGCCCTGCTATTGGTAAGGCGGCCCATCCAGGCCCAGGTGGGTGTGGGAGGGAGGGAGTTGGCAGCTGGACCATCACCCTGACCCCAGACCTCAGGCCTGTGTGCTGGCCCGGCCGGCTGTGGGAACCAGAGGGGATCTTGGGTCAGGTCGTGGCAGTGCCCCCCACCTGGTCTGTGTTCTCCCTGCCCCTGGACAGGCTACAGGCTGGCTTTCAACTATTTGAAGGACAAGAGATTCCTGGAGGCCATCGAAGTCTGCCACAGGGTAAGCAGCAGTGGGGGGCGGGGGGGGGGGGCTGGTGCAGTGGCAGGGAGCCCTGCCTGATGCTCTCACGCCCTTTTTCTCTTTGTCCCAGGTCCTCAGGGAGCACCCCAACTACCCCAAAATCAGAGAAGAGATTTTGGAAAAGGCCCAGGGGTCTCTGAGGCCCTAGTTGCGGTCAGTGGGAGCCGTCAGCTGATGGAAATTGCATGGGGTGGGGTGGGGTGGGGGTTAGTGGAGAAGAGATTCAGAAAAGGATGTAGTCTTCCCCATTTCTATAGTGTGTGATTTCTTTGAACCACGCCTCCTCTGGTCTAAGGGGCATCCCAAAGCTTTATGTTTTCAAGGCACAAGAAACGATTTTGCCCTGGGGAACAAGGACATCAATCCGCTTAGCTTCTACGGAGCTCACTGGGCACCTTCCTAGGGGCCCCACTTTTAACCCAGGCCCTGCAAGGGGGCAGAAGGGAACAAAGAGAGGGTTAAAAAAAACCCACCCTACAGCTATTGTAATCCTGTGATGTGAGCCCTGTAAATGCCTCTCCTGTCCTGCCTGGTCCCCTGAGTCCTGGAGCCAAAGGAACAATGCTCCTCCCTGCGCAGGTGTCACTGCGTCCTCCCTGGGGGCGGGACAGACAGGAGGACCAGCTAGCTGGCTGCACGAGCACCCCGCCGTGCTGATGAGAGAGGGTCCTTGGCCCACTCCGTCCCATGCCTTCCATCTCCCCCTCCCCACGTCTGCAGCTGGCCTCTCCTGGTCCTTACTGGTTTGGGGGAAGCCTGATGACCTTGCCTAGTACAGAGAAATGTGTCCCAAGAAAAAAATAGTTCCCACTTCAGTTTTTGTCAAAAGACATGGACTGACTAATTCATCCTCCAGAAACCCTTTGACACCTACGGGGGGCCAAAAGCGAGGTCCCTATTTAGATGGATATTGTTCATTGTAACTGACAAGGGGTTGGTAGAGGTCGCCTTCGCTGTGGGTGCCTCTCTTCCTGTTTTTCAGGATGGCGATAATGGGCCAGTCTGACCTCGGAGAGGGTGGGTGGGAGGAACTCTGAACTGGGGAGTCAGGAGGTCTAGGATCTCCCTGTGTGACCTTTCTAAGACCCTTCCCCTCTCTCGGTCTCAGTGTCCCCATCTGTGGCAGGAAAGTCGACTACATCTGTGTGTTCCCAAATCATGCTACAACCCCTGCCGGTGATAGTAACCAAGCATTTTAAAAATGTAGTAACTCTGTGCTTAAATATTTTTGTATAATGGAGAAAAACAGCGTAACAAACTCACGAATCCGTGGGTGCTGTCACTTAGCAGGGTTCTGACTTTCAAGCACATCGATATAATTGATAACAGAGGAGAATACTTAGTGCGAGCAGAATGTGGATACGGCACGGTTAGGAAGACAAGTTGGTCGTTGACTAAGTTTTGGTAACAGTGAGTGGGGCAAGGATCTCTTTTGGATCAGCCCAGGCCGTCTTCGGTGGCTACTGGGCCTTGCCTTTGTGATGTACTGCGACTACGCTCATGTGCTCGGCCTCTTGGTGCGAGTCGATGGTCCGGAATGCTTCCCCCGGGTTGCTGCCATCCTCCTGGTGATAAAACAGCCCATTTTACTAGGATGTGCTGTACAACCCAGTTTCTTTGGGCGGGTTAGGTCAGAGACAGGTGTGTCTGTGTGGGGAACAATGCTGTAAAGGATTGAGCACTGATCATGTTTATATTGCTGTAAAACCTACGCTGTCTTCATTTCTCTTTAAAAAAATAAAAAGACAAAGAAGTGACCCCATGGCTCTAGGTGAGGAGGGGGCAGGCACAGTCTAGCCATGGGCTGTGACCACAGGCCTGAGCCTGTGGGGGCTTCCAGCCGGGGTATTGGAGCTGCTGCAAGTGTCTGCCCAGGCTCTCCCGTCAGAGCCTCTCGGCCTCGGAGAGACCCAGCTTTGGGGTCATGCATGCTGAAGCAATCTCTACAGAAGGGTTCCCGGGGACTAGTGAGAGGGGAGACAGGACAGCTGTGTGTCCTGGGGCAGTCCGCCCGGGGAGCCTGGGACCTGGCTGTTCCTGCCAAAGTTGCCTCCAGGGATGGCCAGGCTCTGAGCACGGTCCTCTAGTGGCCACTGACGATATGGCCATGTGCCCCTGTCCGTGCATGTCTTAAAGCAAGAGACATGCCTAAAAGGTGACAGAACTGGTAAGGAAAAAACCAAAACAAAACAGGATAAAACATAGAAATAGAGGCCAAAACATGAAAACAATGGAAGTCACGAGGCTTGCACATTGCAGGCTCTCCTCTGAGTGCTGCATATATATATCAATTGAATAAGCTTAGGAAGTGAGCAGTGTCATTTGAACAGAGTTGAGGACACCCAGGGACAGTAAAGGGAAGTAATTTGCATCTGTAACCTCACTGGGTAGTAGAAGAGCTGGGATTTGAACCTGGCACCCTCGGTCCAGGCTCTTGACCAGTAAACCACAAAGAGGAAGTAAGGGAGGCCAGCACAGACCAACAGAGACAGAGAATTAGAACAGGGAGGGCCAAGTCAGGTCTCCTTTTCGGGCCCCCTTCCTGGCACTTGTCCACCGGGTTGCAGTCCACACAGGCTTCCAGCCAGGGTCCTGGAGCTGCTGCAGGTGTCACCCCAGATCCCCAGGGGGGAGGTTGGCTTTGCTCCTCAGGCCCCCAGATAGGGTTCACCAGGGCAGAGTGCAGCCTGCTCACCTGGCCTGCAGCCCAAGCTGGCAGGGACAGGTCAGACAGGTCTGGCTGGTGCAGGTGGATGAAGTTCTACAGCTTCCTGAGTTTGGTGCTCAAGTCGGGGACCTCAGTAGCTCAGCCCCACTCAAGGCCTCTACCCACCCCACCCCGCTGCCTGCCTCCCCCCAGGGGGACAGGAGTGATTACCGCTCAGGGCCAGGCCCCACTCAGCATGAGTGGGAGTGAGTATGGCCTTACCTACCAAGCACATAGCTTGTCTCAGACTCTCCACCCCTGGAGACCACTGGGAAGAGATGGGTTCTTCCAAAGGGAAAGCTGCTCCCTACCCCTGGCTAGCCTCCCTTGGCTGGCTTCCTGTCTCCAGGTTGGCTGGCCTGCCTGAAGGAGGTTCTGCACGTTGTGTCCCCACTGCCCACCCCCAACACGGCTTCTATGCACACTGCCCTACAGGGCTTGTCCCTCCCTCCCCGCCCCTGCCTCCTGTGGATACACTGGGGCTCCAAGTTGTCCCACAGACGCAGACCACACCATTAAAAATAGAACCTCTTTACTGGTACCTGTTATGTTCAGGTACAAGGTGTTCCCACAAGCACACGGGCTGGCAAGGCCTCCTGGGCAAGAGGGCAGGCCCAGAGCCCGGGCTTCTTGGCACAGACACAGAGAAAAATGAATAAATTATAGTTCGAATATTCAGAGACAATACAGAAATTAGGATGCAAATTTCAACATCAGCAAACAGGCATAAAAGCCATAAGGCACCACCTCTTGCCCTGGCCAACTGGCCTGAGGGCACAGCAGGTGGGCTGGCCCGGAGGCACACCCCTGGCCCTCCAGCTTCCCCTTCCTACCCAGATGGGCTGGGAATGGAGGCTGTGGCCCTTGCAGGAGGGGAGAGACGGACAGAGGACAGGAAGTGGAGGGGGTCGAGTGGGTCAGAAGAGGGTTTTGGTCACGGTTGGTCAGGCCAGTCCCTCCCCTGCGCAGCCATACAGAGCCAGGCAGCTGCCACGGTAGACACAGGGCTCAAATCCACACCTGGTCTAGACCTAAGACCAAGCAGGGCAAGGCTGCAGTCAAAAAGGGATTCACGGGGTCTGTGCCCCGCCCAGACCTCAGCACTGCCTGCCAGCCAGGGATGAGAAGCCTGAGCCACCTAGTCTCCAAATAAATTATGGAAATAAATTATAGTCTTCACAGTCCAGAAGATTCAGCCACCCAGAGGGGCTAGGGCTCAGGGTGGCAGAAGCCAGAAGAGGCGGGTGTTTCCAGCCCTGTCCCGCCTTCTTTGGGCCAGGAAACATCATACCCTCCTCTTCCTGGCACGGGCCATGGAGGTGGAAGAGACTGTGGGCACTGGGGGCTCGGTGGCTAAAGGGGGAAGCCCCCTCCCACCTTCTCTTCAGCATAGAAAGTTACAAAAATAAATAATAAATCCATCCAGAGTGTTGCATGAAAATTAGGAGTGCCCATGTGGGTGAACCAGCCAATGGGAGGCCACATACAGGCCTGGGGGAGCCCCGACATTATGACAGCAGCAACAGGGCCTTCGGGCCGGGAAAAGGCCCCCTGGTCCTCACACAGGCATGGGCTCCACCAGGGGTGCCAGGGCAGTGTCCTCAAACAACTGGCTGTCCATGAAGGGAACTAGGCCCTCAGCAGCTGGCTCAGACAAACCCATGATGGATTCCAAGAAGCAGACGCTGGTGTCCACGGGCGGAGAGAAGGCAGGTAAGGGAAAGTGGGGTGCCTCCAGGTTGTCCAGACGGTCAGACGCCTTGTGGGAGGTGTAGTGAGGCCCCAGACTGTAGTCGGGCAGGGCCTGGAGCAGCTCAAAAGAGTCACAGGAAGACAAGCTGAGGTCCACTGAGTGGCTCTGGCCAGCGTCCATGCCCGGCGGCACCGAAATGCCTGGGAGGCTTCCTTCCCCCAACCCTTCGAGGCTGCCGTTTAAGAAACAGCTGGCGTCCAGGTTGGCGTTTTCATCCAGGATACCCGATGTGAGACTAGAGCTGGAAGAGCTGTGGGTCCAGCTGGCCAGGCCACCAGGGTCTCCAGTACTGAAGATATCGGCGAGGTGGAAGCAGCTGAGATTGTCCAGGTTCCCCACACCCGCTTCCTCCTCCTCCTCCTCCTCCCCACCCAGGTCAGAGTCACTGAAACTCAGGATACGCTCCAGGCTGTCATCATCCACACCAGGCTGGAAGCCAGGGCTGGGCAGGGCCGGGTGGGCAGGGCCATCCGGAGGCTCGTTAGTGCCTGATGCCGTGGAGGAGTCAGTCATGTCGCTGCTGCAGCTGTGGTCTCCCAGCTCACTGCTCAAAGGGGGCTTGGCCAGTGGGAAAGTGGGGGCCAGGGCCTGCCCACCGGGGCTGGGTGGGCCATCGTGGGCCGGGGCCTCCAGCTCGCCAAGGCTCTCAGCCCCCTCCTCTAGCTGCAGGCGGGTGAGCGTGTGGATAAAATGGGTCTGGACCCGTGCCTGGTTAAATTCCACTCGGCCCTTGGGGTTCTCACAGCCCTCCTTGCAGCAGCCGCAGGGGAATGCTGTGTGGTCCATCTGCAGAGAAGGGAGAGGCACACGTGAGGATGCTGAGGAGCCCAGAGAAGCCCTCAAGCTCAGGCTCCCCTTCCCAACCCAGCCCCAGTGACCGTACCTGGCACTTGATGCCCGCCAGGCTGCAGCTGCAGGTCTCAGGGTCACAGACCCTATCACAGCGACAGCCACAATCCTCCCGGGATTGGCGCAGAGCCTGCAGCTCCTGCTTCTCCTCGCGATCGATCTTCCGCACGCCCGCAGCCCGCAGCAGGGCCCGCCGCTTCCGGGCCGGGTAGGGCTGCAGGAAGGTCATTTCCTCCAACTGGCCACCTGCCACAGCTGCTGCCAGCTCCTCATCCACAGAGGCGTCATCCATGGCGTCCACTGTCAGTGGCAGGCCAGCCTCTGTCTCAGGCACCCCAGCATCTGCAAGCTGCATCCAGGGGAGACAGGAGGGATGTGAGAGGCACAGACACGTGGTCTGAGCTCCCTCTGCCACCAGTCACTCGACAAACTCTGCCCACGTGCTTACTCTGGGCTGGGCACGGGGCATTCCAGTGACCGGGGCAGCCGAGAGCACTGCCTCCACACATTCGCAAAGAGGTTTCCTGTTCACAGCGTTTCCCAGTTGGAGGACAAATGCCTTCCCCCAGCCAGATACACCAACCCCCAGCGTCCATCAGTTCCACACCCCCCTCCCCCCGAGTGCAGTCGGACAGAGTGAGGCACCATGCCCCAGGCCCTGCATAAACCCAAGCCCTTCCAGGCCTCACTCTGCCTGCAGATAATCCAGGCAACACATCCTGATCCAGCCATGGCTGGCCCCATGGGCCTCTTGCCCCAAATACATGAGGAACAAACGGCCTGCCCCTCCTGCCCTTCCCCATCAAGGCTAAGACTCCAGGAGCTGCCCCACTGTGGGTCTTGGAGGGAGTTCCCTACCTTGCTTCGAAGCACCTCTAGCTTCTCCTCCTTCAAGCGCAGGCGGAGCTTCTCCTGCCGTGTCCGGGCCTGCTCCTTTGTAAACTCAGCCAAGGAGAAGCGGCGGCAGGCACTGTGGCGAGGGGCCATGCCCAGAGTGCAGCCGCCACGGCTGGGCACGCTGGTGAAGCCCTGGCACCGAGGGAAGTAGAAGACGGTGATGCCATCGAAGACCACTCGTCCCGGGCGCTTTCGGGGAGTCCGCTTCAGGATGGACAGGGCTGGAAGGCAGGCGGGGAGAGGGTAGAGCCTGAGTTTTCTGTGAGGCGCTGCACACCCGCCTGCAAGATGATGCTGAACAATCTCTCCTCACACCTTCTCCTCTGTCCTCCCCTGCCCCCGCCAAAAGGGATGGACTCAAAACTCAGGAGCCAGCCTGGCTGGGACTGGACTTGGCAAAATGGAACACCCCTCCTATGTCAACACAGCTGAAATGGGAGCATTGGGAAGATTAAACATCTTGCCCATTATAAGTCTCTTGTACAGTATTCTACAGTTTTTTAGTTTGTAGGAACTCTTTATATATGATATTAGAGACATGAATTGTCCCTCTAACCTATCTGTGAAAATATTTTAGTCTCATTTTTGTTCATGGCATTTTACGAAATTCTAAAGTTTATGTAATCAAAATTTATTGATCTTTTCCTTTATAGATTCTGTGTTTTGCAAAGGCTTAGAAAGGCCTTCCCTGAATAAGTTATTGATTATATCTATTTGATACATAAATTGGTATATTATTGCTTTTTATTAGGTCGAACCATAAGAAATCATAATCAAGTAGTTGAATATTGGCAATTCCATATATCTCAACTTAATACACTGATTTGGTACACGACCACCTGAGGACATTCCCTTGTAAAAGGTTTTCTGTTTATCGTCCTGAATCCACCAGGTGGGCCACCATCTATCTGCTAGTCACAGCAGCCCCGTGCAATATGGAGACTTCTTATTTCCTCCGCAGGCTGAGTTGGCTCACACTTCCTGAACCATGTTAACTATCAGTGGTGACAGACAGCGTCCTCCTCTTGTTCCTGGCTTCGTGGGAAATGCTTCCAGTATTTCCTCATTAACCAGAATCCGCTTTGGGGATGAAACATACTTTCGAACATTTAAGTAGAACTCACTTATCCCTATGGAACCAAGAGTCCTACCTCGAAGGAACATTACGTTTTATCAAATATTCCTTCGGCATCTAGAGTAGCTCTGGTATTCCCCCCACCCCTGAGACACTGTCGGTTTGTAAACAAGAAGACTAGATTTTATCATATTAAGCCATCCTTGTATTTCCAGCACAAACCCGCCACCGTTTCGTCGGTTCGCGCGCTGTTGGGGTCGACATGCTAAGAAGCACACTGTTTTCTGGGTGATGCGGGTACACTCATAGTACATACACAGATGCCACATCGGTGGCAGTGAAATGTCAGGTGGGGGCGATTAGGAAGAAATGCCTCAGAAGGCTCCTTGGAGCTGGGAGAGCAATTATACAAAGTTAGGTCGAGACCACCGCTCCAGGGACAGCTCTGTCCGCTTGGAATCATGCATCATTCCAGCTGGAAAAATAACTGGAAGAAACCTTTTCTCACTGCCCAGGCCAAGCCCAGCAGCATTCTGACAGGGCAGGGACCGGCCTGACAGGCCTCGCAGCGGAGAAGTGCGGGCGTGGGACTCTCGGAGAGCAGTTGGAAGCAGGACAGGGCGAAAGCCAGAAAAACGAAACTGGAACAGAAGGGAGGAGCTGGGCCAGGAAGGCTAAGGGCCACTCTCAGAAGCTCTGTTCTGAATGTCATGACTTTGCAGCAGGGGAGTCCCAAGGTCAAAGGTGAATCAAGCCAGGGCCAATTTCCTCTGGACAATGGACATTCCTAAGTGGCCACTGCATTTCGTGAAGTGGACGAGGCAAAGAGCCAAGTAGGAGAGTTAAAGCCATGGGGACACAACACAGCGTCCAGTGGCCAGGATGGCTTTGTCACAAACCTCCCAGTTTCATTTCTAGGAAAGGGGTATGGTGTGCTTCCCAGGGGGGTGGGCACTCACGGGTGAAACTCTGGGGGCCACCGACGTTCTGGTCAGGCAGGGGCGTCTGACCCCAGGGGCCATCCTCTTCCAAATCCCAGGCTGGGGAGACTGAAGAGCTTGGGGAGCAGGAGCCAGAGCGGCGGTCGGAGGAGGACAAAGAGGAGGATGAGCAGAGAGAGGAGTCATCCTCTTCCAGCTGGTCAAACTTCCTCTTCAGCAGCCCCGCCATGGTGGGTGCTCCGGAGTCCAGGCACAGACTACCTAGGATGGGAAGGAGAAAGCTGTCAGTGGCAGGCCTGAGGCTGAGAGGCAGGCTCGGCTGCGATCACCACCTCTCCCACCTACCCTTCGAGGTGCCTCGGCCCCGGGAGCTCCCCAAGAGGCTTCTCAGCACAAGACAAAGCACTAAGGCCCAGACCCTTGTCCTGCTGCTTGGAGATGCCCACCACTGTGCCAGAAAGCCCTCCCGGGACACTGACAGACACCGTCCCCGCTGCCTCCTACCACCTGCCTACACACAAGCAGACTGACAGATGGACCAACAGACCTCTGCCCAGCCTTGATCACTCCCCGACGGGAATCCTGGGGGCTGACTCACCGGCTGGGTGATTCACACAGCTCGCATCTGTGGGCTTTGTGTGTGTGAGGCTGTGTGTGAGGCAGTGGCTCTGCTTCCTCCTCCTCCTCCTCCTCCCCCTCCCCTCCCCTCCCAGCACACCCACAGGCACACAGCCCCTGCAGACACCCAACCACTGTGAGCCTTACTCCAGGGCCAGGCTAATCGGGACACTCCGGCAAACAGGCTGGCTTTGGCTATGGCTTCGACGCTGGCCCTGGTTTGCAGGACTTTCCTGAGTCCCTCCTCTCCTGGGAAGGACCTGTTCAGACTCTCCCTCAGAAACCCCCAGCTCCACAGAGAAGTCCCCTGCCTCCAGGCCTGACGATGGCACCTGGAGCCCCCAGGCTTCCTGTCTCTTTCCTATCTTCTGTCTGGTCTTAAAGAGTCACCTACATCTGCCTTCCACTCCAGTATCTAGCCATTTGTCTGAATTAACTTCCAATGGAAATTATTCTTTTCCCTTAAAAAAAAAAAAACTTTTCTAGTATAACCGGCCTGCCAAGACAATGTCCCACTCTCTCCGGTCTATAGCTCAGTGACTTGGAGCAACCCAGGACACTCCACTCATGTCTCCCCTTTGAAGGTCTCAGCTCTCCGTGGGAATGCACCCAGACTCCCTCGGCCTGACTAGCCGTGTCCAAGTGCAGTGGAGAGGACTTGGGCTTCCTTCCCCTAAATGCCAAGGCAAGTAACAGTCCCTCCTGCTGCTCGGGAATCCCCAAAGGACTCAGTCCTAAGGGCTGACCACAGCCAGCTACCTTGTCTCTGCACATCCGGTGGCACTCAGAGCTGGGCCCCCGAGGAGGTCACCAGGAGGAAGGGGAACGACGAGGCCCCAGTGCTGGGGAGCCCCTCCCCCACGGCCATCACAGGAAATGAGAGAGAACAGGAAAAACCAACCAGAAGGCTGGCGATCCCCCCTCCTCAGGTATCCTTTCTAAATACCCCTTTCCCCGTTTGCCAAACTGCCCACAAAGTCCCTAGATCCTAGACACAGAGGGTATGCTGTCACTCGACTTACTGGGTAGAATTCTTTCCAGGGACAACCTCTCCCTGCAGGAACAAGAGAAACAAGAAGCAACCCCCCTCCTTGCAGCCTCCACGTTGGGCCCCGGGGAAAGAGGACACACAGGTGTTTCCGGGGGCTTCTGAGGAGGTAGTTTCTTAGGCTTGGCACCCCCCTCCCAAGGTCAAACCACAAACAAAAACAACCCGGCTCCCAGCTGACCTGCGGCTCTCCCAGGAGATGGGAGAACTTCATGACCCAGAGCCAGGCGTACGCAGACACACACAGACAGACCAGAGACTCAGACACACACGGGCAGGCCACCCCCAGGCACACTGTTCCCACTACTGTCCCACCGGGAGAAGCGACCCCTTCCCAAACTACAGATGTGTCTACAGGGTGCTGATCCTCTCCCGCATCGCTCACCTGAGCCCGAGACCCCTCCCCGCAAAACGAAATGCCCACTTGGTATTCTTGCCTGGCTGTTCCCCAGAAACGTAAAATCCTGCAGGCCCGGATCGAACCCCTTGTCTCTGTCCCCCCCACCGTGCCATCTGTTCCTCTTCCTGTGTTCCCTATCTTAGTAACAGCACCACCACCCACCCAGTTACTCAAGCCAGAAACCTGCAGTCCTCCTCAGCTTCTTCCTCCCTCTCCCTGCATCCACATCCAGCCGCACATGAGCTCATTGAATCCGCACAAGGCCGGGGTGCAGACTCAGTAGGCACCATGGAGGCCACCCTGAACATGGTCAAGAACCTTGGCCCCAGAGCCAGACTGCCTGCCTGCATTTCAGCCCTGGCAGCTGAGGGATCCTGGCAAGTCCCTTAACCTTGCCACTCCAACCCCTTGTCTTAAAATCTCACAGCACTGGGAGGCTTGCATGAATAAATGAATGAATGAATGAATGCACACTAGCGAACACGTCATTCTACACTGGGAAAAGGATGAGCTGCAGGATACATACAACACAGACGAATCTCACTGGCCATGCTGGGTGAAAGAAGCCAGACACAGGAATACACACATGTGAGTGAAGCTCAAGAAAAGGCAGACCCAGTCAGTGACCATATGAGTCAGAATAGGGGTTACTGGGGGGGGGGGCATGTAGTGGGGACAGCCTCGAGGGAATCTTCAGTGGGGTGGGGAAGGAGTCTGGAAATGGTCTAAGGTGCCTTGGCTGGGGTTTGTTCCATGGGTGTCTAAAACCATAAACATCCACCTGGCTGCACACGTAAGATTCATAGATTTCATGCATCTGAGGCATGTCACCTGTAATTTTAAAAGTGCATTACCCTTATGCCCCTGCCCCAACGCCTCGGATCCTGTCCTCTTCTCATCATCACCATTCTTTACCCGGCAGCCAGCATGACCTTCTGAAATCCTGTATCCACCTGCCAACGCACATTTCCAATCACTCCAGACCTCCTCGTAGGAAAGCTCGCCCTTAGGCTTGTCCAGAACTCCCTGCGAGGCTGAAGCAGGCCCAGCTGCTGCCTCTCCTCCAGGCTCCTGCTCTCCGAGTCTCCCCAAGCCCCTCTCACGTGATGCTCCGGCTGACCTTGTGGTGCCCCTGATGGGCACAGCTGCTCACCTCCGGCCTTTGCACAAGCCCAGCCTCCCCCTCCTCCAGAAATCATGTCCAAGTGGGCCCCCCTGAAACCCCCACTCCTCCCTGTGGCCCACACGCCTCTCTGGGCCCCAAGATTCCCACATCACAGCCCTGAGCTCCCCTCCCCCCCTGCAATGGCCTCACTGACCATCTCCGTTGCAGCAGGCCAGGGGGGCCTCCCAGCCTCGCTGTCATTGTGCCTCTGCCTAGAACAGAGGCTGGCACACAGAAGGCACCTGAGGACCACCAAAGGCAGGCAGGTGGGCACTTTGTATTGGGTATGAACAACATCAAGCACATGAGGCCTCTCGGGGTGGGCGCAGCAAGTGGTCGGTGCGACCTGATGTTGCTGTCGCCCTTGAAGGGCGGTGGGCACACGCCCCTCCTCCCCCAGCGGAGGGTTGAACAAGAATGGTATCCAGAAGGGGGTGGCTCTGAGAGAGAAGAAAGCCCGGGCTGCAGGCAGGTGCCAAGGCGGGCATCTCAAGAGGCTCCCGTTCCCCCTGAGTAAACAAACAGAGATGTCACGGAAGCAGGTTCAAGCCTGACACCTTGGTTCTGCCTCGGGGACATGTACTGACTGGGAGCTTAAGATGAGGGGTCAGGCTGCAGACAGAGAAACCAGGGTACAAGGAAGCTAAGGCAGCACACCACAGGTTTTGTGATGAACCCCAGCAGGATCTGCAGGCCTGGAATGAAATGGGAAGTGATCTCCTCCCCCATACCCCTTTGGGGGGAGGGGAGGGGGAGGAGCCTCTGCCCCACCTGGGAATCCAGAGGCTGAGAGCGGCACAGGCAGGAGGTAAAGACAAAAGGACTCAGCCAGGGCCGAGGAGAGGCCAAGTCAGAAAAAGGAATGAAAGATAGTGGAAGAGTCCAAGAAAAGTGTCAGACAGTGAGTCAGAGGGTGGGGGAGGGGCCCCCAGCAGCTACCCAGCAGATCCCCACCGTGGCACTGTTCCCAGGGTGAGCACAGCCCCCTCCCAGGGTCCTGGAGGAAGGAAAAGCAACTCCCAGGAGCTGGCTCAGACTGAAATACCACACCCCCAGGAGCCCCGGAGACAGGCACTGAATCAAAGAGAACCAGGCTCCTTCCGGCTCTGCCTGGGCCCTGAGAATCATGCCGCCTTCCTGCCACCACACACAGGAGCTGACAGCCAGGGCAAGGGGGGCACACCTCCCCACCCCACTCACCACAACTATCTACACACTCAGGCCTTACTGGTGAATCCAGGGAAGGCCACCTCACCCTGGGAACCAAACAAACAAAGGCTACTTGGGGCGGGGTGTGGGCTGGGGGATGGCAGGAGACAGTCTGGGGGCCTCTGAAAAGTCACACCAACTCCTCTGTACACGTCGGCTGTCCCAGTGCCCCAGCCCCCACCCAAGCTAGTGCTGGGGAGGGGGCACCTCCAGCAGTCTCCATCCAACTCCAAGAATCTGAAGAATGTGTCTTTTAACCTCAGAGACCAGACCCCCAGCCCAGGGCAGGTCAGCTTCCCCTAACACCTGAGGTCGCTTGACCCCAGGCCCTCAAGAACTACTTCCTGGGAGAAGGGGAGGGCATCTCTGAGCGCCTCGGGGAGCCCCCAACGGAATGGGCCGGACAAACAGCCTGGGCAGCCCAAGGAGGGCAGACAGGAAGCCTTGGCACACCCCTCCCCCACCTCTGCCTCTGAAAGTGATGGGGGGAGGAGGCAGTTCCTCAGCCTTGGCCTCCAGGGCCTGGCACTGGGTAGGTGCCAAATGTTCGCTTGGCTACGTGAGGCATTGCTTCTGCAGCAGGGAAGCTGCACCTGACAGCGGCTGCTTCCTCCGCCCGCCAGGCCTTCTCTACTCTCATTCATTCATTCAGCAAATACTTATGGGCTCTTGCGACGTGCTGAGCGCCGTTCAGGCAGCACTCTGCTTTCTCCGCCCCGCCATTTGCCCCCCCAGGGGGCAGGACACAGGCGAGTGCTGCCCCTTGCAGCTCCGAGTTTAGTGGGCAGGTGTGCAATCAGAGTTTACAAGCTCCGTGGCGCATTGTGATGGAAGGTCGAAGCCGGGGCGCTGTAGGGGTGCAGCTGGGGGTGAGGACAGGTCTCTCGGAGGAAGGGATATAGAAAGCGGTCCAGGGAGGGGGCCCAGCAGGAGTGGGGCACCTGAGAAAGGGAGAGTCCGAGGGGCAAGTGGGGAGGGGCTGGGGGGTGGGCAGCAGATCCAGCCTCCCGGGCAGGCTTTAGCCTGAGGGCACAGGAAGCCACCCCGGGGTCTCGGAAAGGAGTGACAAAACCAGATTTGCATTTTAAAAAGATGGCTCACCGCCGAGACCGGAGGGGGTGTGACGGGTTCCTAGGCGCAGCCCGAGCTAGGTGAGAGATGACAGGACAAGGGCGCGGGAGAAAGGGGAACGGCCTTGGTGACCTCGAGATTCGGAGACCACAGAGGGCAGGGAGGTCAAGGGTTTGGGGGTGAGGGGATGGGTTCCGCTCCTCTGGGACTGGGGTACATGCGCCTGGAGGTGTCGGGTGGGCCGTGGAGCTGGGGAGGGACCCTCTGTGTCAGCAGTGTGGGCTATGTGTGTGACTGTACCAGGGAACAGGAGTGACTAAGTGTGTGACGGCTGCAGTGGAGTCGGCATCTCCACAGTGAGAGCCGGTGGAAAAGCCCCCGGGGGGGAGAAACTGAGGACCGGAGGAAGTACATGCTGGGGAAGGGAGAGGCAGTGCGTGGGAGACGGCCTACGCGTGCCCCAGGATGGCCGGGCTGGCTGCGCCCGTGACTCACGGCGGTGGCCTCTGCGTGTGACGGCGAATGACAAACAGGTGAGCGTACGACACAATCCCTCCTCCCTCGCTCCCTCCCGGGGTCCGTGACTCACGGGGCCTCCTCCTCCTCGCTCATCCCTCCACTCCTTCCCTGATCCCCGCCTCCCAGGGGCGCCGGGCACGCGCCGGCAGCCCCAGCATCCGCCCCCGGGGGGAGCCCGAGGAAGAAAACGACAAATGTCACCTGCTCCGGCCACGAGAGGAACTTCTGAAAAGTTCTCAGGCAACTGGGTCAAAAGGAAACTCACCCGCGGACACACGCACCTCGTCACCCTGCCGCCTCGAGCTGCCTCGGCGCGGCCGCCCCCAGCACAAGGCCCGGGGCGCCGTGACTTCTCGGGGTGCCGGCGGCGGGGCCGGAGAGGGGAGCGGAAAGCCTGCACCTCTCAGTCCCTACCTCCCCGCCCGGACCCCGGCGGTGTCACGCAGTCTGGAGCCCGACCGGGCTGTCCGTGTCCCCGCTCCCACTCGAGGTGTCAGGGGGCAAATGGCAGGGGCCCAAGGGGCAGCGCCACCTGCGCGGGACGCCCCCTCCCCAAAGTCCCATCGAGTCCGGCCGAGAGCCCCTCCCAGCCCCCGCGCTTACCTGCCAGCCAGGCGGTCTCCAAGTACCCCGACGCGACCCGCGTCCCGCCCCGGGACGCCCTCCGCACCGCGACCCTGAGTGCGCTCGGCCGGCAGCCGTCGGCCCTGCCTCCCCTGGCTCTGCGGATCCGGCAGCGGCGGCGGCGGGAGACAGTCTGCGCGGCCCCGCCCGCCGCTCCGCCCTCGTCGTCAGTGGAAAACTCCGGGGCCGGCCGCGCTGACGCACGCCCGGCCGCGGGCCAGGCCTCCCGCCGCCCCGCCCCGGAGGCACCGCCCCCTCCCCCGCCCCAGCCGGGCGCTGCGGCTGCTGGCCGCCCTGCTCCCGCCGAGGCCTCCCCTGACCGCTGGCCAACTCTCCGAGTGTGACTGCGCAGGGGAAAGTGTGTGCACACCTCGGCCGCGCGTGCTGGCCCCAGGAGTCCTCCCGCCGCCCTCTTCCCGCCCGCAGAGGCCACCCTACCCACCGCGCGCCCCTTGAGCGTTTTTGCCCTCCCACCTTTGCTGCAGCGGGTCCTCTCTCCTGGAAGGCCTTTCTGCCCTCTCGGTGCTTACCAGAAGCCCATAGTCTGTAAGGCCTCAGCTTCCAATGCCTCCTCCAGGGAGCCTTCGTGGAAGCTGACCCTCCCCCTCCCGGGCCGGCTCCCGCTGCATTCTGGGTTCTGTGACTGTCCTAGATGAAAGTTGTGCGTGACTAACCCCAGCCCTGAGTATTCCTTTCTGCCTTCCTCCAGGTGGGGGGTGGGGTGCCCTGTGCTGCCTGGAGGGCTCTGCGGCTCTGCGGTGGAGATGACGGTGAGGGCCCCTCTTTAGCCACAGGTGTGTAAGTCCTGGGAAGAACACTAGGAGCAAAGCAGGTTAGCGGAGGCTACCGCCCTGTCCTTCCTGGATGCTTCGAGTGCATGACTCAGTGGCACCTGCAGCAGGAGGTGTGTGGACACCTGGAGCCAGGCTTCCAGTGGTTTCTCGGTGCTCTCAGGTTGAAGTCTCAGCAGAGCCCCTGGGGCCCACAGTGCTGTAATGATCTGGCCCTGGCCTACCGCTGCAGCCTCACTGCTCTCTCTTCATACTTCCCCTCACTCCCTTCCCCGCTCCTCCATGTTAACGTCTTTAATTTGTGTGCATTTCTTTTCATTTTTACCTTGTGCGTGTAACGTTGGTACAGCTGCACAGAGTTGTAATTTCCATGTGAGGTGCGTTCTGTTCTGTATCTCATTAAGTGTCTTCCAGGCTTACCTCTGCCCTCCCACCCCACACCCTTGATAATGTTCTTGGGGTGTGTTTTGCCCATTGGCAAGAACTTATCCAGTGAATTGAATGTCCCTAGTAAATGTGTACAAGGAGGTGGGACTTAAGGTGAGGGCAGGGCTGGAGGTGGAGAGGGAAGGGTCATCAGCATAAGGCTGGTACGCTGAAGCCCTGGTTAGCAGGGGAGACAGCTCCAGAAGAACTGGAGTTTAAAGGCTACAGAGCCGGGTGTCAGTTGCCAGAGGTGACTCAGCCCTCAGGGTTACGATGCCCACCACCATCTGCATCAGACACTCAGCCACGCTCTCCCTGTGGCTGCTGCTCCCAGACATTGCTGGCACCCAGGACTTTTTCTTCCACTGCCCCCCTTTCCTGCCCCTAATCCTCTGGCCAGGTCCCCAGGAGAAAGGGAGTTTCTGTGACCTAGAGTGGAATTCTGGTTTTCTCTCTCTTTCCTGCTCTCACTGTCACTCCCTGTTTCAGTCTTCCAACGAGTAAAATGGGGCGCCCTGGACCAGAGAACCCCACCACTTCCAACATCCCTGCAGTTAGAAGCCCCTGCACGCTGATCAGGGCCCTGGGCTGGGTTGAGCCCTAGAGAATTCATGGGAATGCCAGGCTGCCTAGGTTTGCGTTCTGCTGGGCTGTGTAATGGGGAAACCAGACCCAGCAGAGACCAGGGCAGGGACTTGGGAAGGACTGGATTGGGGGCTCAGAGCAGGAAGCCCAATGGGAGACGGGGTTTGGGGGCAGGAAGAGAAGAAGGGAAAGTATAGGAAAATAAAAAGAATCCAGTAAATGACGTGTTTTCTTCAGAAAAGCATCTCCCTCTCCTGGGATGGGCTTGCCAGATGTTGCCCAGATGTTTCTGGTGATGGAAAACATCTCCCTCTGGGGTCCCAAGCAAGCTCTTCCTGTTGGTGGGGAAATGAAGGGTCTGTTCCAAGGCAAGGAGGGTGGGGTCTGGAGCAGCATCCATCTGTGACCATGGCACATACACAGGCAGTAACGTGCCCACACATCGCCAGGGAGTTGCTGAATACTTAGGAGAGTCCAACAAGTTTCTTAAACATTCCCGCCCATGGACCAATTGTTTGGGGTACATAAAAAATTCCTACTTTTAATAGCTTTAAAAATGAAAAATTCATGATGTATTCCCATTAGAAAGACTAGAATGAAAAGGACAACTGAAACAAACAAACAAGGAGCCAATGTAGCAAGATTGAGGATTAATCGGACTTACCCTACATCGCTGGTGGGAGAGTGAATTGATATAGTTTGGAAAACAACTTGGCAGTACCTACTAAGGTACCAGGCATAGGCAAACTCGATGATGTTGTCATTCTTTTCCTCAGCATCCACCTGAGAGACAAAAAGGTGTCTATGTCCACCAAAGACCCACAAATGCAGCTTTATGTGTAACAGCTTAAAACTGGAAACAACCCAGATGTCCAACAGGGTGAGTAGAAACAAACGGATTTAATCACAATGGAATATTACACAGCACTAAAAAAGAACAAGCAGTTAGCTTATACAAATGACAGAGATGAATCTTTAAAACAGATGAATCTTTAAAATCTTGTATTGAGTAAAAGAAGCCAACCACAAAAGGGCAATAAATAATTGTGATCCTAGTTATTTATATGAAGTTTAAAAACAGACAGAACTGAAGTGCGGTGATGGTTAATGTGATCTTAGGGAATACTGACTGGGAAGGGAAACATGAGGGCCTTCTGGGGTGCTGGAGATGTTGTATATTTTGATCTGGGCAGTGGCTGGACAAATATACACATATGTAAAAAGTCAAGTTCTACACTTCAGATTTATTCACTGTATGTAAGCTTTTCATTGATAAGAGGAGGGGGAGAGAAAGAGAATTGTAATGTCATCGTCGTGAAAGGGATGTCCTTGTTTTCAGCCTTCCTCCAGTGTGTCTACCTCCTGACCAGTGAGGGACACCTGTGGCTCACTGGTCAGGTTCAGCTGTTTAGGTTTCTCTCCATCTAAATTAGTGGGACAGGTCAGTATTTTATTCCACCATGATTTTTAGGTGGCAAGGAGCTCCATGTTATTTTGCATCTAAGAGTTTTACAGTGTTAGCTCTTAACATTTAGATCTTTTATTTAAGAGCTTAAAATTAAAACCCTCCCCCCACGCTAGTCTGTGAAGGGGTGGCTCCCAGGTCACTGAAGACCTTGTCAGAAAAACAGAGTCTTGGGTCCTCCCCAAACCCACTGAATCAGAAACTCGGAGCAGGGCCTCAGCAACCTGCCTTCTAACTAGGCCTCCACTGACTCTGGTGCACACCAAAATCTGAGACCCACGAAGCTAAGACTTCGGAGAGCAGAACTCTGCAGAGGGAACTGTCTTCAAGCAGTTCTTGGATGTTCTTCTTTATCTAAACTGGAAGGCTTTTGAGTGTAGATCTGTGGATCAAAAATCTGAGCTGTGGAGTTCTGGGTCAAAGGATTCTGACAGATATTGCCACACCACCCTCCCAAACATTGCACCCATCTTCCCCAGCCACTGGGACCTGGACATGGCAGCCTCCCAGCGGCCTCCCAGGCACTGGGTGTTATCTCTGCCCATCTGATAGGAGATGCAAAGAAGATACCACTTTAATCGTCATTTCTGTAGTTATGAGTGCAGGGGAGACTTTTATCAGCCCTTTGTATTTCTCTTTAAACTGCTGGTTTATAGTCTTTACTTCCTTTGTTTTGGGTGGTTCTGAGTCTGAGGATTGAGGAAAGGAGCCTTCTGCCAGTCACCCCCGGCACACTTATGCCTGGTTCGTTTTTGACCTTGGTTTATAATGTGCTTTACTAGACAGAAGTTTCCAGTGTGTCTATAGTCAGTTGAGGGATCCTGGGTTTGGGGTGCTGCGTTCACTTGCATAATACTAGAAACAAATTCACCTATTCTTTTCTCTGGTGTTTTATAATCTTATTTTTAATATATACATCCTATATCCATTTGGAATTTATTTTAACTTAAGGAATGGAATAGGGCTCCCACTTTATTCGCCCCCCGCCCCCAGCATGATTAGCTAGTTTTCCTACCACCTTTATCTTCTAATTTAAATGTTACCTTAAGTAGAAATTGACTCTTCATATGCATTGAGATCTGCTCCTGGTTTTCTGTTCCGGTCCACTGGGTTATCAATTTATTTCTTCTTTAAACACATTGCTTCACAAATTATGATTTCGTACTGGGCTTTATCATCTGACAGGTCTAGCCCCATCATGTTATTTTGCTTTTTCAGGGCTTTCCTGGCTCTTATTTATTTCCACAGTTGAGTTTCATATCATTTTTTTGACAAGTTCCCCACCTGACAAACAAAAAAATCCTGTGACTATCGTTGACTCTTAAACATGTGTTTGAACTTCAGAGGTCCACTTATATGGGGACGTTCTCAATAAACGTACAGTCTGTCCTCTGCATCCTCAGTTTCGCCTCCAAAGATTTCTCCCATTCCACTGACGGAAAACAGTCTTCTCAGTCCGCAGCCGGAAGTCTGCCAATGCGGAGGGCTGACCGTGCGAGTTGTCCTGCGCCGCTTTATATAAGGGCCTTGAGCATCTGCAGGGGGTCCTGGAATCAGTCCCCTGTGGACACTGAGGGGCGACTGCTGTTAAGTTTTGGGGGAGTCAAAGTTAGACTCAGATCTTTGACTTCAAGTGGTTGACATTCCTAACCCCACCTAGTTCAAGGGTCAACTGTGTTTTAACTAGAATCACAGTGAATTAATAGATTTAATTGAGTATTAGCATTTTAATAATGCTGTGTCTTTCTCTTTAAAGGCACAGAATAGAATGTTCCCTGTAAAGGCCCTTACATGTCTTTTAAATATTTTTCTGAATATTTTATCTTTTTCCATGCTATTGTTGCTTCGCTTTCTTGCTGTTATATTTTCTGACAGGTTGTGTTGTTGTTGTTTAACATAAAGGAAGGCTCCTGAGTTTTGTATATTGACCTTGGAAAGTGTCCTCATTCCGAATTCTCTTATCATATCTGATAGTTGTGCATTTTTCAGTCACATTGTCCATACATAATTTTGCTATTCTGCCCTGGCTGGTGTAGCTCAGGGGGCTGAGCACGGCCTGCAAACCAAAGGGTTGCCAGTTCAATTCCCAGTCAGGGCACATGCCTGGATTGTAGGCCAGGTCTGCAGTGGGGGCCAGGTGAGAGGGACCCACACATGGATGTTTCTCTCCCTCTCTTCCTCCCTTTCTCTCTCTCTAAAAATAAATTTAAAAAACCTCCTGGCTGGTGTAGCTCAGTGGATTGAGCGTGAGCCTGCGAACAACACGGTCGCAGTTCGATTCCCAGTCAGGGCACATGCCTGGGTTGCAGGCTAGTTCCCAGCCGGGGACGCATGAGTGGCAACCATACATTGATACTTCTCTCCTTCTCTCCTTCCCTTCCTCTCTAAAGATAAATAAATAAAATCTTTAAAAAAATTTTTTTTTAATTTTCCTGCTCTGTTATGGTTTTGTTAGTTTTCAGCAGGATTGGATGTGGATACTTGTCAAATCTCTTTTTGGCATCCATTAAGAAATTATATTGTTCTTCTTTGATCTATTAATATGGTCAATTTTATTAGAAATTCCCTAATCTTATTGAATCACCTGGATGTTATGAAAATGAACTTACTCAGACATGATGAATGATTCTTTTGAGAAACTGTTGATGAATATATGCTTGCATTTTATTTGAGATTTTTGCACCTCAAGCTCGGTCATATTTAATATTATTCAGATTTTCTACATTTCTCCCTATCTTTTGTTTATAGGTTGTGAGCTGATGGGCTTGACTACAATGTTTCATCCAATTTCTAGGCTCATTTTCTGTATACCATTATTCTCAACTATCATATCTGACTCTTGAGTTTGAAGTTCTTCTATTCGGTGCATAGAGATTTCTAAAAATTAGCTTCTTTTTAAAAAGATTTTATTTATTTATCTTTAGAACAGAAGGGAAGGAGAGAGGGAAAGAAATATCAATGTATGGTTGCCTCTCATGCATCCCCTTCTGCATGGGTCCTGACTGGGAATTGAACTGAGATCCTTTGGTTCGCAGGTCCGCGCTCAATCCACTGAGCCACACCAGCCAGGGCTAAAAATTAGCTTCTTCACCTGGATACTGTTCTCTCTTCTGTTTAACTTCCTTCCGTCTCACATTTTTATTCTGAATTTAACCTTGACTGATGGTAGCACTGCAGCCTCAGTGCAGTATTTGTGTATCTGGTTTACATCTGATTTCTAACTTTTCCACGTTGATTTTGTAAAGATACATCTTTTCTGCACAGCACACAATAGGACATTGTCTTCTGATCCAGTGGGAGCATCTTTTCTCTATTATCAGGACCAGTTTATCCGTGTATATTTGTTGATATAACTGATATATTAGTCTTAATTCTGTCATCTTATCTTCTGTGTTTTCTATTTTAATGTTTCCTCTGTTCTCGGTTTTACTATGTGTATTTTTTTGTATCCTTTGATATGCACGTGTGTGCACACATGTGTCCGTGTTTTTGTCTGGTGATTTGAAGGTTTATAGTCTGCTTTTAATTTGTCTAGTGGTTGCCTTTCTGTTGAGTTATTTTTCTGCCAAGAGAAGAAAACCTTCCTCTGTAGGGAAAAGAAGAGTCCTATTCTCAAAGGTTGAACCTTGGCCCCACCCTCCCGTCTCCAAATTCCTGGTATCTTATCTTCGGTGTGAAAAATGGTGGTAGTCTTGCCCTGAAGCCAAAGGTTCAGAGCAACCGAGATTCCGAACCTGCCACTGAAATGCGGCTTGAGCTGGCCACCTACGGCAGAGAGCCACAAAGGGTCGGCATACCTGCGGTCTCTCATACCTATACCTCACCTGAACATCTTTTCCTTAACAGCGTGTCTTCCTTGCCGCCCATCTCTCCGCAGTGCCTGAAAAGACAAGTAGTTGGAGAGGATCTGACTCTGGGGCATTGACCCCCCTTGCCATTTGTTTCTGCACACATCTGAGATGAGGAGCCAGATTATTGCCCGCCAGCTGGTGTTTGTAAATATAGGGGTGTGCAATGGGCGGTGTTCAGAGGCCGAGGTTGTGTGTGCGTGCGTGTGTGTGTGTGTGTGTGTGTGTGTGATTACTTTTAAATCTGCGAATTGATGCTGGTTGATCAGTTAGTGTACCAACAGATAATGGCACACTCAAAACAGGATGCCTTTTGGAAGGCTTATTTACAAAAAGACTATTTGCAGAGGGTGGGGGTGTGGGGGGCACTCTGAGCAATGGTGCAGTCACCTGCAGGAGCACCCGCAGAGCTCCTCCCACCAGTAGGCCTGAAGGGGAAAGGGGAGGAGCGGAGTCCCAGAGGAGAGAGCTGAGGAGAACGGGCTGGCTGCCTTGGGAGGGTCAGCAGCCCCTCAGTGAAGGAAACATCTGACAGGTGGAGACTCACAGACGGCCACCCAGGGGACTACATGCCTTGATCTCAGTCTCTTTTCTCTCCCTTTCCTGCTGGGACTCCCTTGGCTAACCCCACCTGGGATCCATAAGTTCGTTCATCTTATCTTGCACAGGATTCGGTGATAAATAGAACAAAAAATCACCAGGTACGTTTCACTCATGTTTCCTCCAAATACGTGGAGAGCAGACACGGTTAGGAATGCGGTCGACTACCAGTAATAGCATGAGTGGCTTCGGACAGATAGGTTTACTTCTGTACCATAACAGATAGGACGGAGGCAGGCAGACATTCGCCTTCAGTAAGGTCAGCGCTGGTGTGCAGGACCCGCTCAGGCTTTACCTGTGCTGGTGGTGGCTTCGGGATGACTGCCCCGCACCAGGCATCGTTACCATAGTTACGTTAGGAAGAAAGGGGAAGAGAGGTCCTAGCACCCATACCTATTTTGTTTTTAAAAAACAAAATTTTGTGTGGAAGTAGCCTCAGCAGACTTCTCATCATATTTCATCAGCTAGCACTGGGTCTCCAATACCAGCGAGGGAGACTGAGAACGTAGGAAGTGGGCCCGCCGTGGTCGACTCAGACCACTTGTCACCGATTGCCAGACACTGGAGATCTTGGTGCGCGGATCAAAACCAGGAAACTGAAAAAAAGAAAAAAAGAAAAAAACCCCAGGAAACTGTTATCAGGAAAGAAGGGGTGGGCTAGATTCTGCATCCACAATGAACAAGGCTCGCCGCAGTGGCTGGATTCACAATAAAGCCGATGGTCTGCCAGCACTCACTCTGGACAGGACAGCAACTGGTCTTTCACACTGTGCCGCTGCGTTTGTGTGACATCCCAACGTGCCGTCGGGTCGAGGGGTTTTGCCAAGAGCTTGCTCTGCTTTTCCTCTGATTAATCTATTTCTCAGGAGCCTGTGACTCCCTTTACAAGCCGTAGTGTGAATCATGTTGGTTTTCACCGAAAGTCAGACAACTTTAATGACGTTTCTTTGGTTTCGATCTTTTCTCTGTCTTTCATGACAAAAACGCGTTGATATCACACTTCACTTTAGTACTTCCCACGTTCTGGAGAGACTTGATTGAATTTCAAGCTAACTTGCAGAGCCCGCTGTGAAGATGATGCAAAAGTCTCAATGGGCTTCGTGCCACGATTGGGCAAAATTGCGTAATAGATGGTACCTTCGGGACCTACGGAAATGTATTACCAGCTAACAAAATCCCGTTCTCAGACATTCATTCCCATATCTGCATTTCTGATTCACACTTTTCCTGCTTGTGTCCAAGTGCCTCATTCCACAATCTCACCTACACTGGTATACATAATCACATTTTATAGTGCAGGGTTTTTTGTGGTTTATTTTTTTTACTATTTTCAATGCTCCTTTTATGCTCTAATGAGCCTGTTTGGAAATACCGATCCATCTTTATGATTGGGGAGCCATACTACCCTATAATGTTAACAATGAAGTGAAAATGAGACAAATGTAAGCAGTTACATGAACGCGGTATAAGACTACTTTAGCAAGTTGAACCACAGTTAATGGCATTTTCTTTACTGGAAATAAAGTGCACTGAACTGGCTGAGTTGGTTCTGGTGGCACAGGCACACCGACAAGGCCGTGACAATTATTACAAAGGTGATGGATTTCTATGGAAGTTGTCGCTGATCTCACATGTATGAAATGTATGTGAACAGAACTGCCCCTCTGTCCCTTCACACCCACAATTCTTGCGGCTGCTGATGGCTTCTCCTCGTAAATATGTGCAACTCTCAGCCCCGGGAGCGTCCTCTGGCCTCAGGACCATGCTCAGCTGGCACACAAGGCAGGCTGAGGGTGCCAGGGAGCCGATGCCCCTGGCTGCAGCCCTCACCTTTAGTGGGCCACAGTGGCATGCCCTGGGGCTGTCCCACGAAGCGCCCCAGAGGACTGAGCTGTAGGTGCAAATACTCATCAACACCCCCCGGGTTGGTTCACTTTCCTCCACTGTCTATCTTCTCGTTCCTCCACTAGGAACTTCCTGGGATCACCAGCCAGCCAGATGAAACACCTGCCCTCACATCTTTGTCTTGGGACACGCTTTTGGGGAAAATGAGCCCAAGGCTGTTTTTCCCTCTGAACTCCCCTTGCTGGTGGTGAGAATCATGAACCCCATGTGAGGAGAAACTGCGCTAGACATCTGGTCATTTTACAAGTGAAATGACTGAGGCCTGGAGTGGGGGACCTGAGTGCCCGGGTCACTCTGGGGTCAGAGACAGCCCAGCTGGCCTTGGAGTTCCCTGTGATGGAACAAGCACAGGCGGAGACCTGAGGCCCTTGGGGGTTGTATTAGAGGGTCTGATGGAGCGCCCTGCCCCTGGCGAGACTCACAGGGTCCACACCCCTTCTCAGACTCACTTGGAAGAGCCACTGAGAGAGGACAGGAACCTGCTGCCATAAACTGGGCAGGAGAAGAGGGGCAGCTGAGGCTGAACGAGGCCTGGGCCAAGTTAAGGGGCTGGGCCCAACCCCTCTGTGCCTTCTTATTGCACCGATACCTTCCCAGCGTGTTCTTCAGCTCTCGTGCAGTGCTGCTCCCATTTCCTGCCATCGCTGAAGGTTTTCTGAGTCTTTCCTAAGGAATTCCCCCTCCCAAACACCACACACAAACACACACATCTCTCTCTGGGATTAGACCCCAGGCCTGTGGATCTCAAACACACTGGGAGGTGAATTCCTGTCCCACAGAAAAAGGCAGGAGATTTCTCGCTGCTCTGTCTTTCCCTATTTCCCATGAGAGCAGCTTAGGACCCCGCCAACCACGGCCAGAGGAAGAAGTTGGCTTCTGGCCCAGCTTTCCAAACGGTATGACGCTCTGTTCCGAATGCCCGACCCACAGACCTGTACTCATTCCTAGCTGACAGTGGGAAACCTAAGGCTGAGGAAGACCTTATTCCATGAGCCCATGACCTGACCCCTGGACAGTGACCTTGCCAATGTCAGTGCAGGCTTGTGAGAGAGCTTGTTTTAGCCATCAGCTCACCCTCAGGGTCACCTGCACCCCCAGGATGAGGACAGCCAGCTGGGGTCATGGTCCTGCTGGTAAAAACACCTGCCCTCCTGGCCGGGCCCTGCCCAGCTCCCTCACCTCCGTTTCTATGGGGCCAACAGGGATGTCATCCAGAGGAACCGGAGAACAAACGTCAGGGCCAGCTCCCACAAGAGGAAATTCACTTCCATCACCTTTGTGAAATCTGCAGTGGACAGAGCCCAGATTCCCGGGGGAGCAGCGAGGTGCAGGGACCTTAATGACCCACACAGCCCCTGCCCTTCCACAGGGAGCTAAGACTCGGCAGTGGGCAGCTCACTTACTGGAAGCTGGAGTAGCCTAAGGGCCACCATAATGATAGTAGCTGTAATGGTTTAAAAATGTCTACAAACTCACATTTTTCTTATCAAAAGTGGGGTATCTAATTCCTCTCCCCTTGAACATAGGTAGGCTTAGCGACTTGCTTCTAATCAGTAAACTGTGGGAGAAATGATACTGTGTGGTTGTCAGGGGCCATTGAAGAAAAGGTAATACAGCTACGGGCTGGCTTTTTCTTGAGACACTCTCCCTTGAACCGCAGCCCCCATACGGTGAGAGAGCCCAGCTTGCGTGGAGAACCCACGTGTGGGTGTTCTGACCTCCATGGAAGGTCCCAGCCGACAAGCAGCACCAAATGCCAGATGTGTGAGCAGACACAGTTTCACCTGATCGCAGCCCCCAGCCTTCATGCGTCTTTAGTTGTGGGCTAGCCTCACTCAGTCCTGCCCATATTATATAGATTCTTGAACAAAGTAAACATTGTGTGTTAAGCCACTAAGTTGGGCAGGTGGTTTCTTGTGCAACAATAGATAACCAAGATGATACTAAAGTGCATTGTGTATTTACTAGAGGGCAAATTCCGTGTTAAACACGTTACTGGACTGTAATCACATGTCATCCTCCAGACAGTCCTGTTAGGTAGGTTCTGTGGGATCTCTGTCTCATGGAGAAGGGAAGCTCAGAGTGGCTGACAGGCTGTCTGGATTACAGAGCCTGTGAGCAGTAGAAACAGGACCGGAGGCGGTAATGAGCTGGTAAATGTTTAACAACCAGTTCTCTGGGGGAAAAAACGTCGTGATGTGCAGTGTTTGCCAATTTCCATGGTGTAAATTCTCCCACTGTGGCTGATTTCACGCTCCTGGCACTGAGGGGAAATTGGAAATCGGAATCGCTCTCCGGGCACATGCGCTCTCTCAGCCCTCTGGGCAGTCGGTGGCAGCTCCCATCCACCACTGGGAGCAGGCTGCCAGCCCAGGTACCCCATTCGAAGGAGAATGTGTGTTGGGAAGGATGGTCAGGAGAGCGCTCCAGATTTCTCCCTTGAAATCCAGGGTGAGCTATGGAAAACTCACTTTGCGCATTCACTCAGGCTATTTACTGAACTTACTATTTACGCCAGGACTGTTCTAGTCATGGATCATTAGCAGCAAATAATACAGACAAGGTCTCTGCTCTGCTGGAATTTTCTTTTTAGTAGGACAGAGACAGAAAGACTCAAAGGCTAGGGCATCTTGAGAAGTCTGAGTTATTCTGGGAGTGGGAGAAGGAGAGCTAAGTGGAGCCCAGATTGAGAATGTCACAGTGAGTCCCCAAGAGGGACGTCCTTCCCTTTTGTATCCCTTCCCTTTGGGGAAACCCTGAGTCAGAAATGTCTCAAGCTCACTCCCAGCCCAATGAAACAGCCCCAGGAAAGGAGGAACACAGGTTTCCCAGGACCACTCCCACGAGCTAGCCCCCCCCCCCAATCCCCACCCCTCCACCTGCCGAGAAGCCTGCTGAAGCTGCCCTGAGGCCCATGAGAGTCTGGTTCTACTAGGACCCTTAAGTGGGTCCTTGTCTTCACACCTGCAATACAGATAAGAACTAGTGTACAATCCTGAAATGAGTTTCGCCTGGAGCAGATTGTTAACTGGAAAGGAAAAATTGCTTCTTATCCAGAGGAATCTATGTTCTGCCGAGAAGTAACCTGCCTAAAGCACAGCGTCATCAGAATGATGTGGACTCGCTCTCCTCCAGGGGGACAACATCCAAGTGTGTGCAGTTTCATCCAAGGGAGGGGCTTTAGTTTTGATGTACAAGATTGAAAAACTTGCTCTGGCCAGGTAGCTCAGTTGATTAGAGCCCTGTGCTGATACGCCAAGGTTGCAGGTTTGATCCCTGGTTGGGGCACATACAGAATCAACCAATGAGTGCATAAATAAGTGGAATAACAAATGAGTAGTTCTCTCTCTCTCTCTCTCCCCTTTCCCCTCTCTCTAAAATAAGCTTTAAGATTGAAAATTTTAAAGTATGACATGTAATATTATTGAAAAGATGCTAATTTGTGAAGAATTAAGTTTTCCTGACATCCAGGGCTAGGCAGAGGTGGGGTGGCATGGGGTGGGGGGTTAAGTAACTGAGAGGCATTACAGTGAGCAATCGGACATGGCTCATACCAGACTTCCAGTGTGTCTGCTCCTAAACCCACCAGCCACACTCACAATTCCAGCACCTATGTTCCCCGCTGCCCTCCCAGGCTCCTGGGATTATCTTCCAGTGTTCCCCAAGCCTGTCTTCCAGGCAAGTAGGGGAAAATGTGGATGTACTTTCTGTAAAATTGTATCTTTCTTGCCATGGGAGAATCTTTTTTTAATCGTTTGTTTTACGTTTTACCGCAACTTTTTAAAAATAACTAATTAATTAATTTTTAACAACAGACAAAGGAGGGAGAAAGAGAGGGAGGGAAACGTCAGTGTGCGGTTGCCTCCTGCACACGCTCAGCTGGAGACCTGGCCTGCAACCCAGGCACATGCCCTGACTGGGAATCGAAGAAGCAACCCCTTGGTTCAAAGGCCAGGGCTCAATCCACTGAGCCACACCAGCTAGGGCTGTTTTTCTCTTTCTTTTTTTAAAACTATATTTCTTAACATTTGATAAAATTTAAACATGTCCATGGTTAAAAATATCCAAACTAGAAGAAAATGAAGTCAGGTCTTCTTCCTTCTGCTCACCCCAGGTCTCTCTCCTAGGGCGATTACGAATAGATTTGGTTTTGGTTTTGGTTTTGGTCTCTTTCCAGAAATAGCCTATATACATTGCACATACATGCCTCATCCTACTTGACCTCTGGGAGGGCAGTTATCCCAGCCCTCCCTAATCCTCTCACCCTGTCTCCTACCTGACACACTGGTGTCCCTAGCCTGGGGCACAGCTCTCTGTTCTTCTCTCTTATCCATTGCTTTTTCTGAGGATTCTTTCCTGGTTCTAGTTTATCTCTCAATCTCTAAATATCAGACGACCCCAGGGCAGTGACCTCCACTCCTTTTCTAGCTGGGTCTACCCTGCAAGTGGCCCCTTCTCCAGCTTTGCATATCACCCTCTCCCCTGATCTCTGTGCTGCGCATGTTCCCCTTGCTGTCCCAGACTCACTCTTTATCCTTCTCCCGGCTCTGTGCCTGGGGACTGACCTGTGTGAGCCATCAGGGACCCCCCTTGACCTCTGGCTTTCCATGGGATCTGACCACTGGCCCACAGAAATCCTCATTTGGAGGGTGGGGAGAGAGGTTAGCATGTATGGTCTCCCCATAGGGCTGCTAAGGACTGGCTGCACTTCCCCACCAGAGGCCTTGGCTCTTGTCAGTTGGCCACATTGAAACACACACATCAAGAAGAAATCTCCCTCCTTGCGTGAAATCACACAAGTTTGGAAGTTGTCCTCTCCACTTAAGTCTCTGTGTCCCCAGGTTCCAGCAACTCGTTCCTCTTACCCCTTCAGAACTACAGATTGCTACAAGCCCTGGGGTCCTCCTACCTATTCTCGTGGTTTCTCTACGCCCTGCTACACTTCCGTAAAGAGTCCGTTTATTAAACCCTTCTCAGATTTCTCAATCCAAGAGTGCCTGCTATTCCCCTCTGGGACCCTCCCTGCTACAAATTCCAAACAACTCTCATATTTCTGTCACCTCTGAACCCCTGACCCACGGAAGCGGCTCAGACTGCAGACTCCTTACCTCGCTCCCTAAAACACTCCCCACAGTCTTCTCTGTCCCAGTAAATGACAACTCCATGCTTGTATGGGTTTGGCCAAAAAGTCCATGTGGATTTTTTCCCCCGTAAAATAAAAGACACATTTTTCATTTTCACCAATAACTTTATTGATTCGGATATTTGGAGTGTGTTGGCTCTCTCCCATGTGGTATAACGTTGATTGTTCTCAATTAATGTCTCAATTTCATCGCTATCAACTTCAACATCATCCAGTGAGAAATATTTAGCAACTTCCCAAACCACTTTTGACACATTTGACCAGTTTCCTTCTCGCCGTCAGGGATGGGTGGAGCTGGCGGGGGCGTGGGGCCCACACACTGCGCAAATCTTTTTTTCCCATCTCAGTGGCATTTTTACCTGTCTCAAAATGATAAAGCATAATAGGCCAAAAATGTTGCTTATTTTCTTCCGTCTTCAATATTAAAATGGCTACACAACAATGCCAATTTGGATAATTTTTAAAAATGCACCCTGATATGACAGCTGACACAACACAGTCTAACAAAATTGTTTCGAATGAAGTGAAAGACAACCGAGCGCTACGAGAGCCATCGCATGGAAACAACCAAACAGACTTTACGGCCATCCCCATAGTTACCCCGTCGCTCCCCACTCCTCTTCCACAGGCACATCTGTTCTACCGGCAAATTCTACCAACTCAGAGTGTCAAAATACATCTCGAAGCACATCACGGCTCGACATCCTCTATCACCCTTGTCCGGCCACCGTTGTGTCTGCCCTGGATTATTCCACCAGCCTCCTCCCCGGGCTCTCGGACTCTGCCCCCAACCCCCTGTCACCTGCCTCCACTCAGTGGCCAGAGTGATCTACTGAGGCCTCTGTCAGATCGTGGCCTTTTTTGCTCACGGGCCCTTCGCTGGCTTCCTGTCTCACTAGGAATGCCAAAGCCCCTACAAGGGCCCCCGTGGTCCCCTTCCCTCACCTTTGCCACCTGGCCACACTCCCTTCTGCCACTCTGCCCCTTGCCCCTTCTGCTTCAGCCACACTAGACTCCCCACTACTCCTCACACACCTGCCTCAGGGCCTTGGCACTTTCTCTGCCTTCTGCCTGAAGTTCTCTGCCCTCATTCTCTGCTTAAACTTCAACGTGTCCAGGAGGCCTTCCCTGGCCATCCCATTTGAAACAGCAGAACCTCTGGCATTTCCTGAACTCCTTGCTCTCATTCCCTTCACAGCTCTTACTTATCCACACTTTGAGCGTTTCATTTATTTACCCAGCACCCCCCCTCCCCCCCACCAACCAGCAGGAATCAGGGGCTTGCTTTGCTTTGCTCCTGCTTATCTGCAGTGTCTGCAACGCATCTGGTACTTGACAGGTGCTCAAGGTATACGTGTTAAGTGAACATCTATCTTGAAAACGTCACAGTGGGGGAGCAGACAGAAGGTGGGAGGGTACTCCCCAGCTGTGTTCATCCACCAACTATAGCTTGGACATTTGGCCATAATCAGCTGCCTCATTCTTTTCCACAAGTGTCCCGAAGCGTCATTCACTTTATTTAATCAGTTCCCTGCGCATGGACATCAAGGTGACTTCCCATCTGCGGTATTTCAAACAGTGCTGCTGTGAACCATCTTAGGCATTTATCTGTGTTCCTGTCGGTCGTGCAATTGGTGGAGTCAAAGGGTGTGTTCCTTTAAGATCCCGATCCTGTTGCCAAGCTGTTGTCCAGACTGGAAGGCCCAGCCAATTTCCCCCCACCCGACCTCTCCCTCCTGTTTGCCCACTTGCTGCAACATCAAGAGCTTGGTCAACACAGAAAGGGAGATTGGTGTCTAATTAGCATTTCTATAGTGTGGGGGGAGGGGGTCCTCTTTTCTTCGGGAACCTCCCCTGGGGGGGTTCAGAACTGCCCACACCAGGCTGGAGATCGAACCTGGGGCCCAGCCGAGCCAGGCTGTCCGGCCGACAGCACCTACCCGCCACTCTCTCCCTCGGTATCTGCTCTTTCCTTCCTCCCCCACAAGCATCTGATTCCTGGAACCAGGCTCGGTGACCTCACACCAGTGACTTCACATCCGGGACCTTCTGGGAATTCTCAGCAGTACTTTTTCGTTAGAAACCTAACGGGGGAGGCCGGAGGGGAGAAGGAAAGGGGTGCGTCGGTGTGGGGTGGGGGGGGCGGAGCTTTGGGGCCTGAAGACTGGAAGCCGCGGAGCCAGTTTCCTTCTCGCCAGCTGGGACGGGTGGAGCTGGCAGGGGCGAGCGGCCCAGTGGCCGCCTGCGGACGGAGGACCCGCCTCCCCGCGGCGGGCCGCCAGGCCCACGCGCGCCCCGCCCCCATCATGCCTGTTTGAGGGTCAGGGCGTTATTCCCGAGGGCCTTAGAGCTGAGCCTCTGTCAGAGTGTTCTGTGAAGTTAGCTGGTTTCTAACCTGGCAGCTTTGCCAAAGGTGGGGAACAGGTACCAAGATGGAGAAGAGGGGGGCTGCGCGGGCTGGGGGGCGGCGGTGTAGATTTGCTGATACGATCAGTATCGCAGGGGAGAGACACACGAAACCGGAAGGTTACAACCGAGGTTATGACCGGATTTTCTGAGCTACGGAACTTCATCAGGCTGAGAGGTCAAAGGACACTCTGGATGGCTTTTGCTTCCTTGCAGAGGTTGCCGCCGGGCTGAGTCTCCAAGACCACATCTTCCAGAAACGGCAGTGTGGACAATAGGAAGTGGGGGGCGGGGAGGGGGAGGAGGGTCGGTGGGGAGGGGGCACAGCATAAGCAAACCCAGGGCTGCATTATGATTTGCAGGCCCCTAGGCACTTTTCCCTGCATGGGCTCCCTCCATTAAAAACAAACACAAAAAAACCTTAAAATGTATTTTACCTACTTGTGATATAAAGAGGAATAGGTCGATGTTACATATTACAACACGTTTTTCTACTTAGAAATTCTTCCACAGCTCCATGCCTGCTGAGCCCAGTGGGTAAGCTGGCCCTGGGCAAAGCCAGGGTGGCATGACACAGCCTAGAGAGAACATCAAAGCACCTAGAAGGCCGATGCTCCTGGGGCTGTAACTGCAGGAGGCAGCTACCCGAGAAGGGCCGGGGGTGACCGAGGAGTGTGGGTTTCACGGTAGAGGCGGTGAGGGGCCCCCGCAGGGCTGGACTGGAGGACTGACGCATTGGGGGTGGCCCTGGAAGTGGGGAGGACATTGGAGTGGCTGTTGCCACAATATGACATCGGAAGTCTCAGGGTAAGAGTGGGGAGAGTTGGGAGGCCAGAACAGACTGGTGTGAGGGGGTGGGGCAGGGATAGCTCTGCCCACACCCCCCATGGAAGAGGAGAAAACAAGGGAAGAAACGCTGTGCTTCAGGAGTTTTGGAAGGTCTTTCATCAGCACGGCAGGGAGAAGCTGTGTACCCTGGAGACCTGTGGGCGGCTTTGGGGCCACCTCTCCCCCAGACCTCTGCAGTGGCTCCTAAGAGGCACTGCAAGTCCCCTCCCCTGCTGCCTGAGGTACCTCTCCAAAACTCCATTCCCACTGGGAAACTTACAAGCTCCCTGGACAACCAAACCAAACCAGTCCTCCCCTGGGCATTTCCAGAATTCAGAATGAGAAAAAACAGACTGGGTTTTCCACACCCCTTACGGTAGTAGAACACTGTTCCAGAACCTCACTTGGCTACACATTTCTCAATCTCCAGTAACTCCATTCCCCCACTCACTGTCCACTCTCCAACCAAAAAAGAAAAACAAAAAAGACAAAACCCATACTGGACTTCTACCTTCCAGTGCAAACGCTTGGCTGCCTCCAGAGCAGACCAGGCCGAAATCAAGGGCTGGAGCAGGAAATGCACTTACAGGGAGAAGAGCTGGGCTCAAATGACTCTGAAGGACACATTTTCATTCATCCATTCATTCTAAAACATGGGTTGAGCACCTACCCTGTACTTCTGCACCGCTCCACACACTGGAGATACAAACATAAACACGTGAGCAGTGGTTTGCGTGGGGGCGATGCTCCAGCGGGGGAAGGCAGTTTCCAAAGACTGTCACGTGTCTTGTAGAACTTCGCCTCTTCCTCACCGAAAGGTGATGTCTGAGACCCGTTCCAGACAGACTGGTGACTCACTTACAACCAACAGAATGCAGCAGGAGCAATTTGGGGTGACTTCTGAGGCCAGGTCATAAAAGGCAATGCAGCATCTGCCTTGTTAGCATGCACTGGGCCTTTGGAGCCTTGAGACAAAATGTAGGAAGTCCAGCTACCCTGAGACTGCCATGCTTGGAGGTGGCCCAGGTCACACGGAGAGGCCATGCATGTGTGTTCTGGCAGACATCCCAGCTGCAGTCCCAACCAAAGGTCAGCAGCCACCGACAGACATGGGAATGAGTGAATCTTCAGATGTTTCCAAACCCTAGCTGACCAATCACCTGCAGCCTGTGAGACTTCCTGGATGTGGCCCTGCACGCATCATGGCCTAAAGACAAGCCATCCCCACTGTGTTCTCTCCAAATTCCTGACTTACAGAATGCATGAACATTATAAAACGGTTGTTGTTTAAACCACTAAAATTTGAGTAGTTTGCTGTGCAGAAATAGTAAGTGGAACACAGTAAGCCAATACATGAGCAAGATAACTTTATATTGTGATGGGTCCTCAGGAAAACATAAAATAGCATGATAATTTGGAGAAAGGCCTGGTTCCATGAGGGGATGGGCGGGGTGGGGGTTGGGGGGTGGATAGGAGGTGGAGGAGGGAAAGTGGATCAGGAAAGGCCTTCTGGAGGGACATTTGAACTGGGATCTAAGTGAGAAGGAGTCCAGCAACTGCAGATCTGAGGGAAGAGACTTCCAGGCAGATGGTACAGCACGTGCAAAGGCCCTGAGGCAGGAATAAGCTTGGTGTGTACTGTGAAGTTCAAGACTGCAAGTGTAACTGGGAGCTGTGGCTGAGGAAAGCCGGGTAATGGAGTTGAATAGGAAGGCAAGTCACTCTGCTTTTCCAGGCGGAGTAGGCTGGGGAGCCCATGGAGGGTATTATACAGGAGTGACTTGGTCTGGAATGCTCTGTTTAAGAGCTTTGGCTGCTAGGCGGATGACAGACTGTGAGGACGGCCAGACTATAAAGGCAGCGAGGGCCAAGAAAGAAAACGCCACTTTGGAAGTTAGGGTAGTGGTCGGCGAAAGGGGGGACGGATGGTGGCCTGAGGTAGGACGATGGCAGTGACGGTGGGGGCTGGTGGACAAACTCGGGACCCAGGCGGTGACAGAGAGGAACGAGAAGGGAGGAGGCGCCTGGCCGGCAGGTCGGCCCCGGGCGGAGCAGAGCCGTGGGTGAGGACCGGAACCCGACATCCTTCTGGAGTCGCCGAGGGAGGCTCGTAGCCAGGGCGGGCCAGGACAGCGCGTACTGGCGTCCGGAGACGGCCGCGGAGTCTGCCCCTGGCTGTGCGCCTGCCCGGCGTTTCCCGGCAACGGCCAGAGCCGCGCGAACATTCCGAACCCGGCGGCCTGGGTGACGTCATCGTCACCTTAGCGACGGAAGGGTGGGATCGGAGTCCCGAGTCGCGGGTTCCGGGGGCGGGGCCTGGGAGGGGTGTGCTCCGCCTTCGGCCCACAGGTCCAGCTGCCAGGCCCGCCCCTTCTCCGGCCGAGGCAGGTGTGGCAGCAGGTGTGCCGGGCACTGGGCGAGGCCTCACCCGGCGGCCCCTGCTCTCCTTGGTGCACGCTGCTGCCCACGTGCTCACCACCCCTCCACACACCTCTCCCCAATCCCCCGCTTTCCCCTACGCCTTCCCCTACACCGCTGCCTCCAGCTCTTAGGACTGGCTCCTAAGTCGTCTCAGGTCACCTCCGAAGAGATGCCTTCTTCCACCACCCAAGCTAAGTAACCGCCAGCCCTTTTCTTGGGGACTTTTTTTTCCTTCACAGTATCGCTCCCTCTAAAATGATCTTAACTGCTTATAATGTGTTGCTTCCCTTTTTAGAGCTAAGTTCCATGAGGTTAGTTAGTTATTCAACTCTTGTTCATTTTTAGCACCCTGAACGGAACCTGGCATGAAGTAAGTGCTCAATAAATGTTGGATGAATCTGTGAATTCACTTCATTTCATTCATCTGTGCCTTCATTTATTCGACATGTATGCAGTGCCTTCCAGGCACTTGTGATAAGCACTAGAGGTACTGAGATGAACAGGACAGGGACTCCACCTAGCGGTGAGAAGAGATATCCCCGGTCCTGACTGGGCAACCCTCCCACTCTGGCGCAAGATTCTGATCGGATGCCCTCCAGGACAGGGTCCAAGACTCACCAGGAGGGCAGGCCAGAGGTAGAGGGTCAGCAGTTTGTGTGTGTGGCGGGGACACTGAGAAGAGAAAGAAGAGCAGAGGTGTGGGCAGACCTTCCTGGGTCCCAGCCAAGATGGCAGAAGGAGGGCCGGCTTTTCCCAGCCCTCCAACCCTGCCATTGCCAAGAAAACGGTGCCTGGAGCTTGTGGCTGTTTTCTCCCACAGTGGGGACCCAGAAGCACAGTCAGACACACACAGAGGAGAGAGTAATACTGGGGTTTATTCAGAATTTTTCCTTTCCCTTTTGGTGCACAGTGTGGGGCAGTGGGGGCAGGGGCGGCGGGAAGTACCTTTGGCCTCTAAGGACATTACTTACTGATTGCCGACCTTGTCTGTGTGACCTTGGGGCTGCCAGGATGACTCTCTGATCCATGGGGAGGGTGACAAAGGGGCTCAGCCCTCAGCCCGAGCCCAAACAGAGAGGCCAATCCAGTGTCTAGTTGGCCCTGTTCTTTCCAGGAATTAAGGAGCAGATGGCTGAGAACATTTCAACTCATCATAAAAGCAGTGAAGACTGCGGGTGGCAGGTCATTGAAGGGGCTCCATCCCGAGCAGTGGCATTCAGACTCACGCATGTCAGCATGCAGGCCAGTCCTGTGTGGACTGATCACACCCTGCACAAACGGCTGAGAGCCCCTATCCGCCTCCTGTTCCCCATGCCTCTTGGTGGGCCTTTCCCGGTCTTTCTTTCTCCCTTTGCAAGAACTGGGCCTATTGATGGAGCGAATGAAAGAGAAACCACCTATAAGCCCCTAAAGATGCCCTTTCTTCTTGGTCCTGGCCTCGTGTGTGCAGGAGGTAGGCACCCACCTCAGTTCCCTGGAGGAAGGTGCCCCAGGGACAGGTGGGAGGTGGAGGGGCTCACTGGGCTGCAGGCTGGGAGTGGCCACAGGGCACTGGCACTCTCCCTGCTTCTCCCAGGCCCCCACTGAGCTCAGTGGGGCTTTGCAGGAACTGTCTTAACAAGGGTGAGGCTCGGAGCTCAAAGTGAGCACCTGGGCCCCCTGGCAGCCCTGCCTGCTCAGTGACTGTGGAAGAGGATGTGAGGACTGAGTTTCCGTACTGGTCCACCTCCTCATACTGCTCAGTCACAGTTCTCACGGCTCCATGGTGCTGGGAGCCACCAGGCCCAGTTTGTAGCTCCAGAACACTCTTCTGCCGCCTGCTGGGCACAGGGCTGGCTGAGGCAAGGGCTGGCTTGGGCTTTCCAGAGCACTGGGTAGCCTCCTGTGTCCCGGCCTTGTCCCAAACACCTTTCTGGTAGAGCAGAGTCTGGCTCACATCCTGGGCCGGGTTTGTGCTTTTCAGTGAGACATCTGGGCTACCCCTGGGGCTGGGAGCTTCCAGAAGCTTCCTTGTGGCTGACTTAATGGAAATGAAGGTTGGAGAGGAAGGTGTATCTCTTCCAGAAGGCAAGACTAGAGGGAGGCCTGAATCATCTCTCAGTGTCTCCAGCCTGCTGGTGGAAGGGGCAGTTGAGACTGCTTGACCTCTGGCCTCTGTGTGATTTCTGACCTTGGCTTGACTCTGGACTTCAGTGTGACATGTAACTTCAGTTTGGCTCTTGACTACAGTTTGACCCCTGACCTCCTGGCCTGAGCACTTGGGTCTGGCTCTGCTGCTGTCCATGACACTGACTTTGTAGACACTGTGGTCATTTGGGGGTCCTTTGGAATGGCCCCTAGTGTTAGCCTCAGGCTGGAGGCTAGACATGGAGCTGAGGGCCTTGTGCACAGCTTCTTCAATGTCCAGCAGCCTGGCCAGGGTCTGTTCCTTCAGGTGAGCAACCTCTGTGCTGACCCTCGTCAGCTCCCCAAAGGCCTGCTCCACCAAGGCCTCCGGCTTACGGGGGGCAACAGGAGCCTGAAGGGCCCCTTCCAGCTGGGGCACAGCCTCAAAGAGTCTCCGCAGTGCCCGCACGTCCACGCTGCTTGCGGCCTCCTTCTCCAGGGTTTGCACCTGGCTCAGGAGGCCCTGGAGCTCTCGCTGGCTGCCTTGTAGAATCTTAGGGCTCTCAGGGGCCACTTGCTGGGAACCTTCTGTCGGCTTCACTTCTGGGGTGCTGGGGCCCTGCTGTGGTGAAGTAGGGTCACTGCTGAGAGTGGAGCGTTTGGTAGGGTCAGGGCTCTGGGCATTGCTACCCACAGCTTGACTCTTGGTCGGCCTAGGGGCCATAGTGCTGGGGCCCTGTTGGGGGCTGGGCTGGCTCTGACCACTGGAACATGCAGCCAGAGGTATGTGTCCCTGGCCTGCAGTGGTGGAGACCTTGGCTGGCTGAGGCATGGCTGCATCTGTCTTGCCTTGTTTGTATTCTCCTTGGGAGGAGCTGAGAGATAGAGCTGAGGGCTTGGGCAGCCTCTGAGGAGGGGGGATCTGGCTTAGGTGTGCAGGTTTGGGGGGCAGCTGGGGCTTCTTCCTTGGGGTCATGGTAGGGTCCAGTTTTGGGGTCTTTGTCTGTGACTCCCCAGAGGTTCTGTGGCCAGCAGGACTGCTGTGGGAGTGGAGAAGGTGGTCTTGCAGTGGCTCGGAGGCCTGCCCGGTGGAGTCCTCATCCTGGTGGGCTCGGGCTGGGTAGTCAGGTCCCGTCACAGCAGCTGGGAGAGGAGGAGGAGGAGGAGGAGGAGGAGGAACAGAGGCATTATGGGAGTGCAGGCTGTCACCTGTAGCCTGAGGCCCAGAGGCCAGGGTGTGATGGGCTAGAGAGGCAGCCTTCAGGGTGGTCTCCGCAGTGTGGAGGCCCGCTGGGCCCACTCCTGGCATGGCTTTCTCTGGAGGCCCTGGGGCCCTCTGTGGGCAGCCCCCAGGCTCCTCCCACCCTGGGCCAAGCCTCTGGCCTGGGCATTCTTGGAGCGGGCTGGAAGCCTGGGCTGGGAGGGCTGTCTCCCCGCCCTGTGGTGGATGTTCCCTCTCAGAGGGCTGGACACCTCCAGGTAGGTCAAAGGTCCTCACAGGGTGAGCAGTGTAGATGCCATCCTGACCGGTCACCCGCCCCCCAGGCAGCCCTCCGGACAGTACTTTCTGTTCCCCACTGACCTTTCTGGGGGCTGCTGGGATCCTGGGGTCCCCTCCAGTCATAGGCCTGGTGTTGCTTTGAGCAGTCCCAGTGGCTGTGGCCGGGGCTTGCAGAAGACCGTCCTGGAAAGGCATGGAGGTGTCACTACGGGGGAGGCCCCGCTGGTGCTTGTTCGGAACTTGCTGCTGCAGGCTCCGGGCCTCCGCTGTGGCCATCTGCAGACTCTGCATGGCGGCCTGGGGGTCTGGCACTCCGGGCCCTGGGGGCACACTTGTGGTTCCTTGTGACTTTCCCGAAGCTTCCATTCCTTTCTGCCCAGTGTGACTGTCTTCTTGCTTTTCTTGGCCAGCCAGAGGAACTGCCTTTCCAGTGGCCTGTGGGGGGCAGGGGGTGGCTCCTGGGCCTCTCAGATGCCCCATTCCCACACTGGGGTCCAGTGGGGGAACGTGAATGATGCTCTCAGTTGGGGGTAGCCTCTGGGTCCCCTCGCTGGCTGGCACGGGGCTTGGGTCAGCCGGTGGCTCCCAGCGCAGGCTCTGCAGGCCGCTCAGGTCTCCTTTGTCTATGCAGCTGGCCAGCAGCTGCACACTGCTCCTCTCAGGGGCCCTGCTGGTCAGCCAGGGCTGCAGGGAGTAGGCGGTCAATGAGACCAGGCCCTGCTCTGTCTCCTGCATCACCAGCCCGGTCCTCGCTGCTGAGGTGCCCAAGCCACAAGCTAGCACCTGCTGGAACTCTGGGTCCAGGTCTTCAACGTTCCTACTGCCACCTGGAGCTGGAAGCTGCAAGGGCTTGAGCCGGAGCTGGCCTGCTGGGTCCTCCTGAACCAGCAGCCCCTGCGGGTCCACGTCCGGCCGCTGCAGTACTTGGCGGACAATCCTGGGCAGCTCGCCAGACACCAGCTCCTCCTTCCGTACATGGGGGCCCCCCTGCCCTGGGCCCAGAAGCACATACTTGGCTAGGCAGAGCTCCCCTGGCCCTCGGGCCTCCATGAGGATGCCCGTGTGGTGAAGGATGCCAGGTGTGGTGTGCAGAGAGCGCAAGGTCGCCTCGGCTGCAGTCTCCTGCCTCTCCAGTGCCCTGTCTGACCGGCCCATGGGCTGCTCTTCCTGGAGGTCGCCCCCTCGGATGCTCTCAGCTGCCAGAGAGCCCATGGGGCAGTTCTCAAAGAGCCAGGTGAACTTGTTCACAGAGCCCAAAGGGATGGGCTCAGGGATTGACCTTGACCCCTGGTCTTCCCTCTTGCCTGCCTCCAAGGCCTGGAAAACCTCCTTCTGACGAGACACCTGCCCCGAAGGAATCTCCACGCGGCTGCAGTATCGCACAGGCCCTCTTCCACAGGGACGGTCTGATGCCTGCAGAGGCTCAGTCTCAAAGACGTGTCTGTCTGTCTGTTTTTCGCCAGCTTGGACCTGGCTAACCTGCAGATGTTGCTCCTTGGAGCCTGCTGGCCCATCCGGGGACTGGGGCACGAACATCCAGGTGCAGGACTGTGCCTCAGCCTTCGATGTGAGGTCTGCGGCCTCTGACCCCTGCTTCTCTGCCAACTCACTCATTGGGCATGTCTCGAACAACCACCGTATAGTCCTCACGTCCCCCTTGGGGGGTGCCTCAGGCTGAGGGCCTGCTTGACCCCTTCCTTCTTCTTCCTGTCGTTCTTGCTGCTCCCGCTGGTGGATTACTTCCAGGGGCTGGGTCTCAAAGAGCCACCGGGCAGTGCCCACGTCCCCAGCCACCACTTCCTGCCGGGTGATGCCTCGCACCACGTCAACAGTCCTGGGATTTCGGCCCAGTTGGTCCAGGGGCTGTGTCTCAAACATCCACCTGTAGCCCTGCACATCGCCTCCGACCACTTGCTCTCTGCTGACAGAGGTCAGGGCGTGGAGGTGGCCTCTGCCATCCTGCATGGCATACACTGGGGACCCTATGTCCTGAGACTGCCCAGCAGAACCCATTCCTTCTACTTTGCTCACACTCTTGGGGGTGGAAGACTCACCCTGCCCAATGCTGTCCAGGGGAAGGGTCTCAAAAAGGTTCTTGAAGGTCTTCACATCCCCCTTCACCTCATCCTCCTGGGGGACACGTGGAGACAGGGGCAGTGCCGGGGAGCCCTCAGCCTCCCGGGAACCCACCCGCTGCAGGTGACCCACTTGGATCTTGTCTCTGGGAGTGTCCAGGGGTTTCATCTCAAATAGCCACAGGGTGGATCGGACGTCGCCAGGGACCACTTCCTCTTTGGGCAGAGGCTCTGCCCCAGCCTCCTCTTCCCCCTTTAGAGTGTCTAGTGCTCGGGTCTCAAACAGATGTCGTTGCTGCTGAACATCTGGACCAGGAGGGATAAGGTCTGGGGATGGCTGGAAGTCCTTCTCGTCCACCAGGATCTCCCGGATGGCATCCAGGGGCTGTGTCTCAAAGATCCAGCGAGTTGCGCTGACATCGGGCCGGGTCCCCTCCTCCAGGGAGATGCCCCGGATCACCCGCACCTGGCTGGGGTCCCGGTTGATGGCATCCAGAGGTTGGGTCTCAAAGAGCCAACGAGCTGTCCTCACTGCGTTGCTTTGGATCTCCTCCCGGCATGCGGCCTTGACCTCGTGGATGGCGCCTTCCGCATCCTGGATGGCGCACAGTGGCTCCGTTTGGAACAGCTTCACTGTCTTCTTCACATCACCCTTCAGCTCCTGGATCTCCGAGCGCAGCTCCAAGGGACTCTGCTCCTGGAGGGAGGGGCGGGAGCCCAGGCGGTCCAGCGGCCGAGTTTCAAAGAGCAGCCTGGTGCCCTGGACATCTCCGCTGGCTGCGGGCTCCCTTGCCGTAGCTTCCGGGGCCTCGTCTTGGCCCGTCAGCTCATCCAGCGGCTTTGTCTCGAACAGCTGGCGGGCTGCGCGAACGTCCCCTCCGGATGGCTGAGGTCTGGCTGACTCCTGGTCTGCGCTGTTGGCAAAGGAGCCTTCCTCAAACTTGCGGGAAGTGGCCTGGACGTCACCGCTGGGCACGGGCTCCTTGGCGGCTGGCTTCTCATGGTCCCCAATGGCATCCAGCCGCCAGTTCTCAAAGATCCAGCGCATGCACTGGACGTCACCCTCAGTGGGCTCCTCAGAACCCAGGACCTCAGCCAGGTCTTCAGCCACAGCCTCGGCCAGGTTCTTGCGGAGCTCAGGGTGGATGTGCCTGTAGAGGCGGCGGAGCTCGTTCGCCTGCCGCTGCTGGTGGAACTTGGAGAAGGACTCCTTGGGTGGTGGCAGTGGCAGGTCCTCCAGGGCTGGTGGTGGAGGGAGGGGCAGGTCCTCTGCAGTGGACATCGGGATGGTTGGCCTGGGGGCCACCTGCGTCTGGGCGTTGGACATCCTTCTGAAGAGAAGGGCAGGGATGAGGATGAGCAGGGAGCCTTCAGTGGGAGGGGGCGGCTGCTGGGAAAAATGGCAGGGAGCAGGACGCAGGGGCAGAGTAGGGCCGTGGTGACATGCCCTCTCCAGACAGACTTCACGTGGGTCTCACCCTGCCACCTGCATGGTGGGTGTGTGACCAATCTTAAACTTGGGGCATATGGAACCACCCACCAAGGTGAGTCCCTAGCTTCCCCAGAATCACCTGAGCAAGCAGGCCCTGCTGGCCAGGAAGCTCTGTCCTTCAGCTCCACCAGGCGGGCAAACTGGATGTGCCCCACCCTCACTTTCCTTTACCAAAGTCATCTTTCCCTGATGGAGTCCCAGGTGAGTGGCCCGAGGGATTCCTGACTTTTGTGGGGGGTCTCAGCCAGGGGCAGGTCCCTAAGTTGGTGACTATTTCCCACTGAGAAGAAATTCCCATTCATAACACTAGAGGGGGCTCTTGCTTTCATTGGGCCGCTTGCCCAACCTCGCTACCAAGGCTCTCCACTCACTCCCCAACCTTGCCCAGGCCCACAGCCCCGAGGAAACCGTAGAGGCTCACCAGGATCATGGTTAGCAGAGCCAGATCCTGAATCCCAGCCAGGGGTCTGTGCTAAACCCCAAGACCCAGAGGTCTGAGCTAGGGGGGGTCATAAGGGTCTTCCGGACCAACCACTCATAATTAAAGATGAGGGAACTGAGACCCAGCAGGGGTCAGATCGGGGTGAATGGATGACAGGTGGCACTGGTGGGGGGTTCCTAAACCCTATTTGGGATCTGGGTCCCAAGAAATAAGAGGGTGGGGGTGTGAAACTTTCTTAAGGGTTCCCTAGGAGAGGGAGGGGGACCCTCTGCAGAGACAGCCCAGCCCCTTCCTTGCTCGAGGACACTTGGTCCCAGCTATGTGCACAGGGCCCAAGTCTGGCTCTGCGGTCCCCTCCTTTCTCCGTCTTCCTATCAGTCAGTTCCCACCAAGGTATCGCCTGCCTCCCAGTCCCCCCCCTGCCCCCTTCCATGGTCTCCCACCTCTCAAGCCCTTCTTTGGCCTCTGTCCCCTGTATCTTATCTGCCTTGTGACAGGTGTACTAACAGTCTCCAGAGGCCAGGAGGGAAAGAATGAGGAGCATGTGCCCCCGCCCGCTGCCCCTGACCCACTCCCTGCTCCACATTGGGTGCTAAATATAGCCCAGGTCCTGGCCTCAGCACCACAGCCCTGGGCTCTGAGGGAGGCTCAGGCCCTGCTGGTGGGACCCTGGGCGCCTCAGCCCATCTCATCTCCTCCTCCTCCCTGGGACCCCTGATCCTGCCCCTGCCTCCTGAGCTGGCGTCAGGCGCCTGGCCTGCAGGATGGCTGGTACTGGGGCCTGGAACCCTTCAGTGGTAACAGGGGTGTGGGGCTGAGGGGAGGTGCAGGGACAGGCAGCAGGTGGGGGCAGGGCCGCCTCCTGCTCGCCTGGCTTCCACCCCGGCTTGTCCACTGAAGCCCTCAGAAGCCCGAGGAATGTGAACTCCGAAGCCTGCCACGCAAGCCTCACCACACACTCTGGGGGTTTCCTTTAGTCCGAGTCCTAATGAGGACCTCTGCCCAAGGCAAGCCATGCCTGTCCCCACCTCCTCCCCTGTTGTGTCACCACCCATGTGGCCTGTGCAGGTGGCATGTGCAAGGCCACAGACTCCACCCGTCTGCACCCCCCACCCCCAGGAATCTCCAGAATCCCTGCTGTGGTCACATACTGTTGGAATCACGGAGTCCAGGGGTGTCAGACCTAAGGACCCACAGAGGTTGCTGTTCCAATGGGGAAACTGAGGCCCAAAGAGGGGAAAGGAGCTGTCCCAGGAGGCTCCACAAAGCAGCAGCAGGGCCTGAAGCAGGTTTCCCAACGCGTGGTCCTTTCGTGCCTACCCCTGCCTGACCCGAGACATCTGGAACTTAAGTTTCTAGAAGGCAGGGACAGGGGCTGGGGGTAGGCAGAGTTCAGAACTGGGACCAGACTTAAGTGTCCCAGGCTTGGCCTCCTAGGGCTGGCCGACCCCTCAGGGTGACCCCACCTCTCTGCCCAGCCTGCCCTCCTGGTCCAGCCCCTGTACAGGTCTCTACTTCTGGGCAGATGCAGGTTTTGTCTGCCCACCTTGCACCCCACCCCCAGACCTCCCCCTGGGCTTCCTGCACTGGGTAGGATGAGGGCTCAAGGCAGCCCTGGGGGCATCCCTGAGCCAGACGTGCCAGGCTTTTCACCCACAGGCATGGAGCTTGTCCTGGCAATGCTGAGTTGGACCTGCTGCTCACCCTCCACCTGAGTGTCCTCCCAGCTCCCCTCCCTCCCTCTTTCCTCCAGACCCTGGGCCTTCCTGAGAGGAAGCCCTGAGGCCTGGGGAGCTCTGTACCTGTATTTTAAGCTTTGCAACTCTAGGCCACCTCCTCCTGAATGCCTTTCTGGATTTTTTTCAGACTGGCAGGAGCTTGCCCCTTCTTCAGGCTCAGGCCCGTGGCCGGCAGTCTGAGAGCTTCCCTGGAGCCCACACTAAATCGCCCTTGACTTCCTTGTGGAATCTGTATTTATGTCAGAGGCCCCTCCACTCACCTGCATGGCCCCTCAACCTCTTTCTGTCCCGCTAATGAATGCTGTCCTGACAGCCATTGGCACATGTCCAGATGGGACCCCAGCCTGGCTAGCCAGCCTGCTGTGATAATACCAAGGGCAGGTTACTCACCTGATGCCCTGTTTGGCTGGTGTGATGCGTGGGGTCTGTGGCAGGTGTGGCCTTAGGGTCTGTCCCTCCACTTGAGCTCCTCGCTTGGGGTGGGGGCTACTCTCTGGTTCCGTGCAAAGCCCTCTTGCTGCCCTGGCTCCAGGTCTCTGTCCCCTGCCAGCCCCAGCAGCTGCCTTTATCTTGCTGGCTAAGGGGGTGGGCCAGGGTGGGGGTGGGCAGGAGAGGCTAAGTTCAGAGCATGAAGTGGTTCGGTTATTTTTAGGGCTTGTGGAAGTTACTCTTCCATCCTGAGGAATCAGTTACATGTCCTTTCTACTGGGGGGGGGGAGGCAGCGGAGGGAGGGGAAGGCTTCATTCATCTGAGTCTGATCCGAGGACGGGGCTCCCGTGACTCAGCCGTGGCATGGGGCACAGGTGTCCCAGACTATTGTGAGGAAGTGAATAAAGAGGGGCATCTGACAATTGCCCCCCCAATTCTGGAAGCCCTGCACCCCCCAACTCTAGACTGCTGAGTGTGTGTCCATTGTGCCTGGAGACTGGAGCCCCCCCCATCCTCATCCCCCTCCAGGCCCAGGAGTGGGGGGGCCGCTCCCTCTGACCTAAGGCCCAGTTCTTCTCCCCCACCCTCCCTAAAAAGATCACCCCCTCGAATCCGTTCTCCCTCACACCTTGCAGCTCAGTCTATAGATCTGAATTTGCAGGCCTTGACTCTCTGCTAGGTCTCTGATTTAGCAAAGAATCCCATAGGATGGCTGTGCGGTTTTCACGGCAGATTCTCAGGTCCTTGTTTACTTTGGGGCTTTTCCCTCTGACTCAGGGCCCAGACTTCCTGGGAATGGAGGGGAGGGAAAGGGAGGGGTGGCAGGCGGGGAGCTGACTGTGGGGTTATTTCTGACCCTGGAGTCATCAGCTTCCAGTCACAGAAGGAAGGGGTGAGGGTGGGTCACACCTGCCCCTCCTTTGCTGCCCAAAGCCTGAGGGGCTTAGCCAGGTCCGGGCATTTAGGCCAGGAAGGGGCCAGTGCGGTGAGAGGCGTCAGGGGGCCATCCAGAACACCCATCCATGGGGCATGTTGTCCAGGCTGCTTGTCTAAGGCTGTGCAGGTGCCTGCGGTCACCTGGCAGAACAAGGCTTTTCTTCTGACACCCCCAGTGCCCTCTGGTGCCAGGGAGTGACACCAGGCACTGCTCACTTTTTCCCCTGAGTCAGCCTCAGCCTTGCAGCCTCAAGCAGAGGCTCCTCCCCATGGCGGGGAGAGGGGGCATCTGGGAAACCCTCTCCCCGGTCTCCTACCCCTTCCTGTTGCCCCTGCCTTTTCCCACCTCCCTGCCCGCTCCCCAGGCTCCTGGCTTGGCCGGCAAGGTCAGGAAACCGTAATCGCCTTCCGGGCCAGGAGGGGAGGATCCTCTCCTTGAGGATTCCTGAGGTGCCTGCCTGCTCTGGTGTTGAGAATTAAATAAATCAAGACATGAAAAGGTTTGAGGAGCATGCTTAGCGTGTAGCCTACAGAAGTGCCCACTATGATTACATATGTAAGGAAAGGAAGTGGGTACTTGAAATGTCAGGGGCCACTCTGTGAAGTACAGGATCGTCTAACTGCTTTGTTGTACACCTGGAACTAATACAGAATGATACTGAATCGAAACCGTCATTGGAAAATAATTTAAAAAAGAAAAACGCCAGGCGGAGGCCACTTTGGTACTCACCTCAAGTGTGAGTAGTGACACGTTCTCAGCCCTCAGTACTAATAAAGAAGCTTTTCCTGACAACCAGGTTTGTTTGTGTGCAGTACAACTCTGCCGTCTAATACAGCCCCCATGAGCCACACGTGACTATTTAAATATATTAAAATAGAACAAAATTTAAGATTCAGTTCCTCCATCCCACTAGCCCCATGTTAGCACTCCATAGTGACCTGTACCTATAATTATCGTATTGGGCAGTGCACAGTGTTTCTGTCCTGGTGGAAAGTTCTGTTGGGTAGTGCTGTTATAGACACTAAAAAAAATCTCAGAATGAATAGTATTTCCCTTTTTGCCTTGGCTGTTAGGAAGCTCTGAGCTAAATTTTTAATCTTCTAGCAAGTAGACGTTGTGGCTGGTGGCCTGTGCAATGAGGGTGACCAAATGTCCCTGTTGCTCATCTCTGAGGGGTTTCCCAGAACAAGGGACTTTCAGTTTTAAAACTGGGGAAGTCCTAAGAAACTAGGAGGGGCTGGTCTGCCCATGCGCGATGGTCATCATTAAGGTGTCGGTTACCCAAGGCCGTTTCAGCAGCAAGCCGGGGGGGGGGGGGTTGCTTATCAGAGTCTCTTTGGTGGAGATGCTATGCATCTACCCCCACAAGCTCCCTCAAGTTGCTGTGGGAGCCAGACTAGGAATAAATAAGTACCTGAGGCTGAATGGCTGTGCTGATCACACAACAAAGGGGATTTGAGGGAAGGTTGGAGAGGGAAGGGTGTTTTCCAGAGATCACAGTCCCTCCTTCTGGCCTACTTGTCAGTCCCAGGGAGCCTTCCCCTGCAAGCCATCCCCTCCAAGAGGCGCTCCGCCCAAGTTGGGGATTGTGCAGGAGTTCAGGCCTAAGTCTCCTTGGTGCACTGGCCCTTGAGGGTGGAGCTCAAAGGAATTAGCTGGCAGCAGACTCACCTGGAGTTTTAGGAATGGCACGGTCCAGGAATGATTAATAACAGACTACCTGAGCTTGAATTTTAACCTGTAAGACCTACTAGCTGTGTGAGCATGGCAAGTCACTGACCCTCTCTGTTTCTCAGTTTCCTCATCTGTAACATGGACATGATAATTATGCATATCTCAAAGGGCCGCAGTGAAGAATATACATTTATTACACTCACACCACTTAGAACAGTGTCTGCCACACTAAATGAGTGAGGTCAGTAGGTCCTTCCCTGGATCCTGGCCACCCTCAGTGTCTCCGGGTCCCAGATCCCAGTGTGTCCTCTGGGTCCAAAGACAAGTGCCCTTCAAGGCACTGGCTGGTGGTCCTAGCTTCCCTCCAGCCTGAAGCAGACACCAGTGCCAAGGGACAGCTCTGGGCACGGTGGGCTGGGTCTCTTCCAGGCCTACAGGTGACAGGCCTGCTCAGCCTCTGGGGAAAAATCATCTGAACCCAGAGGAGGGATTTTCTGCTCTGAGTCAGCTCACAGGGTGGACAGATGTGCGGGGAGTGTGACTATTGCCTGAGAGGCAGTGGAGCCTGGAGCCTGGTGTCTGGGAGTGTGCTGGGATCTGGTGTCATGCTGCCCTGGATCAAACGCCAGCCTGGCTTCCTAAGTTACCGTATTTTGTCGTGATGATGCGCACCAACGTTTTGGGCCTAAACATTCAGGAAATTTTTTTGTTGTTTTAATTCAACTATTTATTTATTTATTTATTTATTCATTTATATTTTGATACTTGTTTTTTGTATTATAAAGAAATCTTAGCAGTTATTTTTTAACATATGATGGTACAAGCAATTTTATGTAACAATTACAAAGCACAAGAACAGATGCACGGTATTAAGGTACTACCCATGTACAATGCACATCTTTGTTTTCCCTCAAAAAATCAGGCCAAAAAGCGCACATTATACCCGGCAAAGTCCGGTGTACGACCTCTGAGAGTCCTTCGGCTCGCTGACGCCCAGTGTCTAAGTTTGGGATATTCCAGGAGCAGAACTGAAACAGAGGTTCAATTCCAACAAATTGAACCTTTGAGAAGTTTACCTGGAAGGGGAGGAGCATAGCGAGGGAGGGGAGAAGTGAGTGGGGGGCGCAGGGAAGTAGATCACTTCTGTGGGCAACTGGGGCTTCACCCCACAGGGGATCCTCGGGGAGTTGGTGTAGAACATGCCTCACCTGGAGTGAGGAAGCTGGGGTCCTTCTCCACCAATCGTCACCCCCACCGGTTGAGGGCCTGTTCCCTGGAAGCTCTAGCTCCCCCATACTTCCAGTGGCCCCTCCAGCAGAGAGAGGCAAGTGTTTGAGATTCAGTGGAGCCGTGGGCCTCACAGGGGCTGTCCATTCAATCTGCAGGGGGCCTTGGGAAGGGGGAAAGAAGTGGGGGGGGCACTGGCAGCATGTGCTACATTAGAGTCTCTTATCTGGGAGGTGGTGAGAAGCCTGTATCGTGTGGTTGCTTTGAAGATTTGGACATGTGCTTTCCAGGTGTTCTTAAATCGTGATTATCTAGGTGGCTGGGCCCAAGCAGGCGAGCCCTTAAACAGGGGCATTTCCTCCGGCTGGTAGCAGAAGAGGACATCAGGGGAGCTGAGGCACATGGGGGCTGTGACGTGTCATCCCTGATTGGGAATGTGGGTGCCGTAAGCAACGGAGAGAGGCCCCTGGCTGGCAGCACGCGAGGAAATGGGGACCCAAGTTTTACAACCTAGGGAGCTGAATCCTGCCACCAACTTGAATGAGCATGAGTTTCCAGGTGAGGGCTCGGCCTAGTTTCCACTTTTTGATATCCCAAGCAGGGCACCCAGCCATGCCAGCTGGACTTCTGACCCTGAGAACTGTGGGCTAATCCATGGGTATTATTCAGGTTGCTCAGTTTGTGGTGTTTTGCTACACAGGCAATAGAGAACTAACATAGAATGGAATCCGGGGCAGTCGAGGGAGGGCGGGAGGCTGTGTCAGCCCATTTGTTATGGTCAAGCAGTCAGCCCAGAGGTTGGCCTAAGCATTTTCTACTGAGGGGCCAACTTGGGGGCACTAGGCGGCTAGGCTCAGTACCCCCTAGGTCTCCTCCAGAGAGCGTCTCAGAATCAAGAAAGCGGAGGTAGGGGAAGTCCAGGCAGGAAGCACCCACAATCCTTCATTGCTCCCATCTCACACTGGGGGGAACTGAGGCCTGCAGCAGAGCCTGGATGCGGTGGAGCCGTGAAAGGAGCTGGTTTCAGAGATTCTTCCTTTGGGACCCTGGTTCCACCACTTCCCAACTCTGCAGCCTTGGACCAGTTGGGTCAGCTCTCCTCCGAGCCTCAGTGTCCCTGTCTGTACAACAGGGGTGAATGCTGTGGCCATGAGCAGTTGCGGGAAGAGTGTGAGCAAAGGCGCAGAGGTGGGGTTGGTGTGACTCGAGTGCATGGGCAGAGGGTGGAGAGCCACCCTGAGCGGTGGGCAGCGGTCCCACTGTGAATGCCAGGCAAGGAGTTCAGGCCCTACCCTGCAGGATTTGGGTCGGGGGCAAGTGATGTCACAGCAGCACAGGCTCTGAAGGATGAGTCTCTCCATGGTGGCCGAGAGGAGGGGAGGAGGGGCTGAGTCTAAGGGAAGTTGAGGGGGAGAAGAGATGAAGCCTACAAGTGCTACTAGACGCCTGAGTGCCTGGGGCAGTGTCGTAGGTATCGACAGAACTATGTAGGGACTTGGAGGTAAGGTGAGGGAGCATGCGGGGACCCCAGCTGTCTGGTGTGGGGACACGCTGCTGCTCCCCAAGCCGGCAATGGGAGTGAGGGAAAGGGAAGGGTGGTTGGCAGAGGCTGGCGATAAGTGTGAGGTGCCAGGGTCTCCCAGGTAGAGCCAGAAGAGAAGTCGAGGCTGGTGACAGACACCCGGGCCCAGGTGTGTGCTGATGGGAATCAGGTTTGGAGGGAAGGTGATCTCCCAGGGGACCGAGAAGCAGGCTCAGGGACAGACCAGAGGGAAGGAGAAAAACCAGGGTGGAGTTAGCCACGGGAGATGCTGGGAAGGGCTTGCTGGGGTCAAGGGCATGCTGTGAGGAAGGAAGAGAGCGACCGTGTCCAGGGCTGCACAGCGGGGGGGAGACAAAGAGTGGGAGGGGCCGCAGGTTCAACGAGGGTGCCCCGGAGGACTTGGACTTGGCCCAGAGCAGCCCCAGTGGCGGGGAGGAAGCCAAGCCGGCCGGTAGAGGGCTGCCGAGGGCTTGGGCTGAGCCTGCAGGGACCTCAGGGAGGGAAGATGCTGGAAATCCCTCCTCAGAGGGGAGTCGGTGTAGGAGTCAGGATTGTTGTTAAAAACCCAAATCAATCGTTCACCAGGAAGTGCCCGTGAACAGACAGCAGCAGGTGCCCAGTACCCAAAGGCAGGCGGGAAAGGGGGTTGGAAACAGCTGGCAATGCCCCAGTGCCCAGAAGGTGGCAGCACGTCCTCAAGTGACACTCCATCTAGCTGGATCAAGCAGGTTTCAAGTCTGTAATCTAAAAGAATTCTTAGCACAGCTGCCGTGGGTTGGGCTCTGGGCTACACACTAAAGATTATATGTTCTCACGGAGCCTACCTTTTGGTTGAAGAAGCAGATAACATAAATAAGTGAATTAGCCTCATGCCTGTCAACAAACCCTCTAAACTCCCAAGCTTTATGTTCTCCAGGGTGCTGGGGAGCCTGCCTTTCTAGAATGTGTGACCTACATCCCTCGTCCTTGAACAAAGGTACTGAATCGAGTTCTGGTTCTGGGTTCACCATTAAGTGCTGTATCTGCTTATTCACGGAACAGACTGGGCGAATTTTCCAAAGAGAGACGTCCCGTATGTACTGCTTGTAATGTGACTTTGACAATCCTCCAGTCAAGAGAAAGGAGTCTGCATGTCATCCCCTTGAATCCCGGTCGGCTGAATTGTGACCACAGCGCAGGACACTTTATGACTTCCGAGACTGGGTCATAAAAGGCAATGTAGCTTCCACCTGATTCTTTAGGGACACAGGAACCCCCGTGACCATGCTGTGAGGAAGCCCAACTAGCCCTTGGAGAGATTAGTGGAGGTGAGCCAAGACCCCCGCCCCTGGGGGTTTGCGAACCAGGACAGAAAACCTTGGAAGCAGGTATTCCAGTGCCAGCTGTCGCTACGCTGAGCAGAGATGAGCTGCTCCTGACTGAAAAATTAGGAGCAAGGTAAGCGATGACTATTGTTTTAAGCCACTTACATTTTGAGGTGGTTCGTGGTTCGGCATGTAGCACTAGACAGGCAGTATCTATGAGGGCCTACTCCCTGCTGGACTCTTTGCTTGGAGCTGGGGGTGGACAGCAAGCAGGACAGCCTCCCTCTGTGCCATCAGGGACCTTACTGTCCAGCTGGGAAAACAGGCTGTGATCGTAGTACAGTAAGTCCCCGGCTAGCCTAAACATGAAGCCGTGACAAGGTTCCTTGGTGCCAGGTGCCTCCCCTGTACCTTGTTAACCGCAGATGTTGCTAATGACGCACAGGAAGCCGGGAGCGGCCTGGGGGCAGCCCCGGGGAGCATGGGCCTGTGGGCATCCCCGTGTATGCTATTTCCAGATCTCTCTGCCCTTGCCCACACCACCACTTCTTGGCCCACCATTACATCAGCACCCCAGCTCTCCCTTGAGTGTCTGCTCTTGGTGCCCTTGGCGCGCCCCATCACCAAGCAGCAGGCAGGTCTCTCTAAAATGCCAGTCTGTTCATGCCGCCCCTGAGCTTAACCCACCACAAAGCTCCCCACACTCCTGGGAGAAGACCCAAGTTTTTGCCAGGGCTCACGAAGCTCCGAGCGATGGGTCTGCCACCAGCCTCACAGCTCTCTCTCCTTCCTCCCTTTCCTGTCCCCAGAATGCACAAAGCTTTCTCCCGCTCCGTGGTCTTAGTACTTGCTGCCCCCTCTGATGAACTGCTGGGGCCATTCCAGCCGACTCCCCTGCCCTTCGTCCCCCTGACATTTGCAGACAGACAAGAACATGAGCAGCCCTCTTCTCTTCCCATCCCTGTTCTGTCCTGCACCACGAGGGCGCTGTGTGTAGGACAGGACACCCCAGACTCCAGGACCACACGGGGCCATAAACTCCCTCTCCTCCACCATCTCCCAGGCCTAGAGGTGTGTGCTCCAGCAGAATAGTCTGCCCTCTAGTGGATCGACCTCAAAAGGAGACCCACACAGGCCCAGCAAGTGAGTTGGGAGGTTTGAGCGGAGAACACTGGGGTGCCAGGTGCCTTGAGATGGAGAGAGACAACTTCGAAGGACTTGCCCTGGCGGCTGCCTGGAGGGCCATGGGGAGCTCCAGAGAGAGCATCTTCCCTGGAGGTCCAAGCTCTCCAGGTGGCTCTCTTAAAGGCCCCCAACAGACTTGAGGAGGGAGGAAGAATGACGCTCTCCTGCAAGAAACCCTCTTTCCAGTATCACTTCTAGTCACACTTCTGCCCGCTGGCAGGTGACGGGCTCAAGGTCAAGAACCGATGTGGTTGCCCTCTTTCTGCCAGTCTTGCACTTCACTGCAGACTGTATTTTTCTTGCTTCTGGAGCTGTGACCAAAACCTCTGAGACAGGAAATGCCTTAAGAGTCCTGATCCGTGAAGAATGGCTTTGCACGTGTGGCATTCAGAACGCACCTCGATGGCAGAAAGATTATTTTTAAGCTCAAAGCATCTGAGCAAACAGCAACTACAGAGAAATAAAAAACAACCTTATCTAAACCACTTTAAACAGGACCCCCCACCCCGCCACCTCAAAATATAGCAGCTATAAATCCCTTCTCTGGGAGGTTTATAGCCAGAAAGGAAACTGACCACCATCACCGGGATGAGTAATTCCTTAAACAGCTTGGTCAGATACTCTCCTACCTTCCATTTGTTCTTCCGCAGAAGCCTTTCTGCCCTCCTTTCTCCTTATAAAGTGGGTTTATGAACTTTTTTCCCCTGGAGCCAATTCACTTGAAGGCTCCCTGGAAAATAAACTTTGTCTCCTCTCCCGCTAGCCTGTTTGTTGTTAGTTCATTCACACACACACCCCGCCCCCCCGCCCCCAAGCCCTGAACCTAAGTCAGTAGAGGAAAAGTTACGTTCTCCTCTTGACAACAACAATGTGAATGAACGACTGTTTTCTGTCCGGTGCTGGGTGGCATCTCCCTGCTCTGCCAATGTTATTGCAGAGCACGGAGTCCGCTCTTTCCCTCTCTCCTGCAGGCATGTGCATGAATTGGATGAGAAGAGATAGAAAAAGAGAACACATGAGAGATTATATTGTTACATTTATGACTTATTTATACAAATCATTCTGCCTCCAAAGTAGTCACAAATAACGGAGGGCTGATGTGTGCTGGGTGCAGTGGCACAAAAGGAATGCTTTCTTGCCCCTCCTGGGTAGCTCAGTTGCCTAGAATGTGAACTTTGTATGCCAAGGTTGTGAGTTTGATTCCCACTCACAGCACATAAAAGAATCAACCAATGACCCAGGCTGCTGTGGCTCAGTGGATGGAGTACCAGCCTGTGAATCAAAGGGTCGCCAGTTCGATTCCCAGTCAGGGCACATGCCTGGGTTGCGGGCCAGGTCCCCAGTGGGGGGCGTGCAAGAGGCAACCACACATTGATATTTCTCTCCTTCTCTTTCTCCCTCCCTTCCCTTCTCTCTAAAAATAAATAAATAAAATCTTAAAAAAAAAAGAATCAACCAATGAATGCATAAATAAGTAAAACAGCAAATCTTGCTCTCTCTCTTGCGCGCTCTCTCTCTCTTTCCCCACCTTCCACCCCTGTCTCTAAAATCAATTTTTAGAAAAAGGAATGCTTTATTGGTGTCAAAGTGATAATGGCTGGGACAGTTGATGAATTATGCTTATTTACACTTAGTCTGGCCTAATTGCATTTGAGTGGAATGCAAAATGTTACCAGGTGGCTTGTGACCCAGTGACTGGCCTGAAAAACCAAAATAGCAAAAACCCAAACCACAGGAGCTTCCGCATTGGTGTGCGGGGCGGGGGTGGGGGGGGTGGGGGGGCACTGACACAGCCTGGGCGCAGCCTGGGCGGCTTTACAGCAGGAACTTGGCTCCCGCAGCTCTGGAGTCCAAGAGCAGGTGTCTGTCGACTCTGTTCTTTGTCGAGGGCCCCTTCCTGGCTTGCAGATGTCAGCCTCCGAGCTGTGTCCTTTCAGGGCTGGGGAAGAGTGAATGAGCGCTAGTCTTTCTGCCTCTTCTTTCTCAATCCACTGAGCCACACCGTCCAGGGCTAATCAGGATTTTAATTGACTTCCTCCCCACTGTGGAAAAGTCACTTCGATCTATTTCAACTCTTCCCCCAACATTCCTTCACTTTGCCTAACCATGGTGTTTTGGGTTTTCCTTTGAATCGGTCATAATATCTGCCTGGTTCTCTCAGAGTATATGAGTAATTAAATTCCTCAACATGCGTTCATTTTTACATCTGTACAAGAGTCATGCCTTTTCCCTGAAATGATCCTTTATCCGTCTTCAATTCCACTTTAAACTGGCCGTTTTTATAAGGAGAAGAAAAGTGTAGGTGAGGGGGTTGGAATTCAGGGGGAAAGTCAATCAGATAAAAGTTGTGCATTCCTTCCTGTGGTCTTTTTCTGTGACCTGGGTGGTGGATGTCTCATCCTGAAGTGCAGCGGCTCAGATACCATCTTGATTGCTTACAGGCCTCCTGAGGCACAGAAGTGGAACCGTTTATGGTCTCGTGGAGTCAGGGTGGGTCATACCTTCAGTTCCTGGAACAATAGCTTTTTACATGTAATGATTACTAAGCTTATTAGCTATTACTTAAACTAAACTTTTCCAACTCTTGAGCCCCCCATCGAAACCTTTGGGAGGCAGGGGCAGGACGAGGCTTCCAAAAAAAAACGTGGCCCAGCCTCTGAGCCCCAGGAGCTCCATGGATCCAGGTCACGCTTCCCTCCAGTTGCCCCAGCCCCAAAACAGTGGGGTCATTCTGGACTCTTCCCTTTCTCTTGCCCCCACGTCCCACCCTATGGTAGGCTCAATAGCGGCCCTCCAAAGGTGTCCACATCCGAATCCTCGGAACCTGTGAATGTGTTACCTCAGCAAAGAGGGGTGTGAGAAAAGCGAGGGGTTTGAGATGGGGGGGTTACCCTGGGTTATTCACGTGGGCCCCGTGTGATCTTGAGGGGGAGGAGGAGGGTCAGAGTCAGGAAAAGGAGACATGAGGGTGGGAGCAGAAGTTGGAGCGATGTGCTTTGAAGTTGGAGGAAGAGGCCGTGAGCTAAGGAAACCAGGCGGCCTCTGGAAGCCGGAGAAGGTGAGGGGACAGGACTTCTGAAAGGGGTGCAGGGACAGGTCTGGGTGCCACCTGTCACAGAGGTCCTTTATAAAGAGCAATGCAAGACTTTATCACTGTCCTGCTTCACTCCCTCCAATGACTTAAAATAAAATCCACACACAACAGGCCTCACGTACCCTAGCCTCTCATTTCCTCCAACTGTGCTCCCCCGGCTCACCACGTTCTGTCCCATTAGCCTTTCTTCTATTCATTCGCTCAACAAATACTTGTCGACTAGTTACTATGGAATAAACAGGGTTCTAGAGCAGAGGTTCCCAAACTGTGGCCCACTGGCCAAGTTGGGTGGCTGCTTGTTTTTGTAAATTGAGTTTTACTGAGACACAAGCACACCTTTTAAAGTAATGCCTGTAGCTGCTTCTGCACTAAAACAGCAGAGTTGAACAGAGCCTATAGGGTCCATAGAGTTGAAAATGATTATTATTGGACCCTTTATAGAAAACAGTTTGCTGATATCTATTCTACATCAGTGCTGTCTGACACGTGCATATATGTTACATGTGCACATGATGAGGTCTGTCCAGAAGGTATCCAGCCATGTGATAGGAAAAACAGGGACATTTACTGAAGAAGATACAAGATACAAGAAACATTGTTCATAGGACAATGACGCCTCAGTCCCCTTCAAAGTAGGCACCTTGGAACCTCACACCGTTCTTCTAGTCACCATCAGCTGCCCTGTCATATTTTCCTGAATCTTATCTATAGTCTAAAATCTCTTCCCTTTCAAAGGTGATTTCAGTTTTTGAAAAAGGCAGAAGTTGCAGGGCATGAAATCTGAGCTGTAGTGGGGTTGAGTCCCCTGGGTGATTTGATGTTTAGCCAAAAAACCTCTACCCGAGTTGTGATGCATGAGCAGGCGTGTTGCAGTGATGAAGCTGCCAATCACCAGTTGCCCACAGCTGTGGCCTTCTGAATCATCCGAATAGTTTCTGTGGAGGAATGTTCAAACTTAACACAAAATCTGATGCAGATTTGCTGTCTAACTAGCTCAGTCATTTTGAATGTGACGGCCACACAGTACACATGCTCACTCAACAGTGTCTACCGCCCCCGTTGACTAGTACAGTGTGGTAGTCATTGTTCACACATGCACATTCCAGTCCACTCCCCTTGGCTGCCAGGTTAAATCGATGTCATGCAAACCATTCTCTTGTTATATTAACAATGGTTGAGTTTTTTTCTGGACAGACCTCATACATATTTACATGTTATATATGTGTACATATATGGGTATACATATTAAGCCTCAAATTTGAGCCATATATATAATTTAAAAATTCAAATAGCCACCTTAAATAAGTTTATAGAAAAGAAGCCATTGAGATAAGTTTCAATAATTTATTTTTATAACCCAATATGTCCCAAATACCATTTCAGCATGTAATCAATATAATACATTATCAATGATCTATTTTACTTTTTTACATAGAGCCTTCAGAATTCAGTGTGCACTTTATACCTCTTGCATATCTCAGCTGGGGCCAGCCACGCTCCAGGTGCTCACTGGCCAAGGTGAGCAGAGGCTCCGGACTGGCTGGGGCGGTCCTAGAAGCAGGGGGCCCGGCAGCGGGGAGCAGACGCATCTCCCTGTGCGTGGGACTTACACTCCTAATGGAGAAGGGAGGTAATACACGCACAGGGAGAAGAAGTTTTATGCCTGGTGGACACGGGACAATGCAGATTGTCAGGGCAGAAGTTTAAACTGGGGAAGGTGACACTAGGCAGTGAGGGACCAACTTTACCTGAGAGAGGGCTGGGCTTTGCCCTCAGCTCCAGGCCCCTGGGGCCTGCTGGAGTGTCTTTGTTGTCCTGGGGGGTTGGCTGCTGGGCAGGCCGAATGGGATTTATGGTGGGAACTCTGGGTCGCACGCTGTCCATTCTGACCTGTGGAGGGACTGGAGAGTAACAGTATTAGCCAGCCTCTGGGAAAGGCTGGGGGCAAAAGTCAGCTACATGGGCAACATGTGGTTAAAAGCTAGTAAATATTCTGGACACCAAAGCCCTGGGTGACCTTCTCTGATGGCAGTACTCTGGGCATGTTGTCACACTGGGTGGCTGGGAGGGGGTCAAGTCATTGTCCCCCGGCTCCACAGCAGAAGACAAGTGGAAGCTTTGTGTCTGCACCGCGCCTGGGCTCTGCCGGGACTCTCTTCCCTGGGCTGGTTTAATGCCTATCCTTGCCCACTGATCCACCGTCACCGTGAATATAGCAGCTTTCCGTGAGTGTGGCGAGTCCTCCTAGTGAATTATCAAACCCGACGATGGCTTAGTTCAAACCTGAACTTGCAGCTGGTGTCAGAAGTGAGGGTGGTCTTTTGGAGAACCGTGTTTCTCTAACTGTACAGTTGGTCCTACACGCTTTATGGACACCTGAGTAAATACCTGGGGGAAATGAGGGGCGGGCCAGGAGGTGGGGGGCTGGGGCCGAGTGAGCAAAGGATAGAGTGGAAGCAGATTCCTTCTCACTCTCTCCATTGATAAGCCACCGTACACACGTACCAACTTCTCATGCTTTAACATTGCAACATCTGATTAAGGTCTCATTTAAGATTGAGTTTAGAGTAGGGGGTTGGAGATTAGGGTGAGTTTTAGGGTTTTCTTGTGTGTAGTCCAGGTTTAGAATTGGGGAGTGGCCAGGGTTTAGGCTTCGGGGTTTAGTGTTTAGCGTTGGGACACCCCGGTTTAGGTAAGATCGGTGCTCAGACTGACTGTGCAGCTCATGGAACTCATTAATGGGGTCACCTTCAGTTCCTGACGTGTGCATTTGTGTGGGTGCTCACCCAGCCAGGTACCCACCCTATTCCAAATAATAATAATAGACGTCAATCGAACCTTGTTTTGGAGACTGGAGGGAGAAAATATGTAACCTTAGCAATTATACCATATAATTACCAAATTGTGCAAGTTACAGAAAGACATTTTCAGATACACAGGGACTTGAAAATTATACCACCCATGAACTCTTTCCTGAGAAATAAATGAGAATGAAGAGGGCTTCTATAATAAAGAGGCATTTTATACATGGAGCAATGACGAACAATGAAACCGGTTATGAATAGTTAAATCTAGATACTCTTGGTAATACGAAAAAGGACACAGTGTGGTGTGAAAAGTTAGTAAGGAATTAGTAGAAGGGTGTCCTCAGTTTGGGAAGATGCACACTGAGGATTTTGAGTGTTTGGGGTACGCTAAGAATCAGGTGTCTGTTCGACCTCCAAAAGGAGATGTTAAATGGGCGATTAAATACGCGACTCTTGAGATCAGAGGAGAAAAGTTAGGGCTGCAGGTATATTACTATATTACTTCCCCTATATTACCACTAATAGTTAGTAGTTAGCATATATTTTTTTCCAACGCTTCAAGCCGCATCGTGGTAACAGAAAGGGGAGAAGTCATAGCGTGTAAAAGCTTGGTGGTCTGAGAGGTAAGCAGTTGCTTGAACACAAGTGGTTGTAAAAGTGATAAACGCACAAGTTAGAGGCATCCGACCTTGGAGTGTGCAGCAGAGGCTCTAACCCCCACGTCTTCAGTGCTCTCCTCTGTGGGTCCACCCTTTCTTTCTTCACTTTTTCCCTTATTTGGTTGGAACACATCCTAAGTGTTATGAAAGGTGTGTCCATTCTACCCTCCTGTTGTATTGGTAAGTGAAGTGGGTCTAGATTCTAGAATTTGGAAGGCTTGATTTTTGTCTTCTAGCCCTGGGGCTGCTGATGACATGCTTTCTGTTCGCAGGTGACAACTTTTACTGCTGTTACCATTTATTCTTTCCATACCAGCAACTTTTAAGATCGCCGCCATGTTCCTGGTGAGGAAACTTGACCATGAAGCATCTCGTTGTGGGTGTTTTTCCCTTTAGTCTACTCAGCACTCGGAAGGCCTGGCCGCCAGTCACCTACAGGCATTAAACCAACCCTTCCTTGCAAATTTGAATGGTCAACTACTAACCGCTAGCATGTCTCCAAAAATCAACAACGAAATTGAAAAGGACCAAGATGAACACACAGAGAGAAACAGATAAAATTCAGGGAACCGAAAGTTTCAAAGTGCTGACTGGTTTCCCCCCAAATCCACGACAACCCAAACCTTAAGCGGCCCAAAGTGCTGCTCAGTAATCAATTTTCTTTTCCCTATTCCATGCACTTTCTTCCGCCCCTGGACAGCGGTTTCATATCTATACCTCTCTTTGAGGAATTCCAGTCGGGCCTCCCCCATCCCCACTCGCGGTGGCGTGTCTTGTTTTCCCTGAGAATTGGATGAGTCAGAGAGGTCTCCGGAGCTCCCATGCCCTCGTGCACTGTCCATGCGCTCTCCCTCCCTCCCGATTACTGTGGAGTCATTGTCTCCATTCTTAGCCAAGCCCAGCTCCTTCCCCTGTGCCCTAGATCTCGTCCCCTCTCTCCACCATTCTCTCCCTTTCTTCTTCATCATCGTTTCCCGTCTCCTGCATCATTCCCATCAGCATGAGACCATGCTGGTATTTGTCACACCTTCAGACGCACCAGTCCTCTGTTTCCCCTTCCAACTTCTACCTTTCCCTCTTCCTTCCTTTGCAGGCAAACTCAAAAACCTTGCCCGTACTTGTTGCCTCTGACTCTTCATCTCCCATTCTCTCTTGATCAAAAATTACCTTCTTATAATGAATTTCAGTCATCAGTTCTCAGGCCTCCTCTTATGTGGGACACAGGTGATCAACCCGCCCACACTGAACAGTCATCATTTGGCTTCCAGCATTTCACACGCCCCTGGTTGGCTTTGGACTTCACCTGCAGCTTCTTCTTACTTGCCACGTTCTCCCTCAACTGTCCATGCTCCTAATACTGGAAACTTCAGGACTCAGTCCTTGAACCTCTTTTATTTTTTCATCTATATTCTTTATGAACTTCTTTTAGAATTGTCTATATATAATACCTGCAGCCCTAACTTTTCTCCTCTGATCTCAAGAGTCGCGTATTTAATCGCCATTTAATATCTCCTTTTGGATGTCGAACAGACACCTGATTCTTAGCGTACCCCAAACACTCAAAATCCTCAGTGTGTGTCTTCCCAAACTGAGGACACTTTGGACACTTAACCGGCATACAGCACTTAACCGGCATACAACTCTCCAAATAAGAACATCAGAAACCAGCATTGGCATAACACTGACATTTGAGCCCAAACTCTCTCTATTCAGATTTCTATTCAACATCCCAACAATGTCCCTTTCCTCTTTGGTCTGGCATTCTGCTTGGTACTTAATCTCGTCTTCTTAGTCTCCTTCACTTTGGAGAAGTTCTTGAGTCTTTCCCTGTTTTCATAATCTCAAACGTTGTGAAGAGCACAGGCCTTTTGCCCTGGCTGGTGTGGCTCAGTGAATTGAGTGCTAGCCTGTGAACCAAAGGACTGCTGGTTCGATTCCCAGTCAGCACATGCCCGGGTTGTAGGCCAGATCCCCAGTAGGAGACGTGCGAGAAACAATCACACATTGATGTTTCTCTTCCTCTCTCCTTCCCTTCCCCCTCTCTATAAAAATTTTAAAATAAAAAAAAAGAGTAAGGCCTTTCGTTCTGTAGGATGTGGCTCAGCCCGGTTTCCTCACGGCAGGACCCAGACGCACAGTTCTGGGGGGAGGATGCAGAAGCGGTCCTGTGTCCCTACTGCATCGCATCTGGAAGCTTGTGGTGTCCACACCTTCTACTGCTGGTGACAGTAATCTAGATGGCGTGGTCAGTTCAGTGTCTACCAGGCTTGTCCACATTAAGTCATTATTTTCCTCTCTGTAATTGGTAGGTATTTGGGGGGAAGATACTCTCACACTATGTCAATATCCCGAGTCTCATTAATCCTCCATTCATTCGACTTAGTATCTGTCGATGATTCTTGTCTGAATTCACCACTATTATGCTGCTTGCCAACTGGCCACTTCCTGTTACCATCATTCCTACTACATTTCTTAGTTGGCATTCTACTACAAGGGAGCGATTTCCCTTTGCCTTCATTTATTTAGATCAGTGTAGGCTTGTGAATTTTTATTTTATTCAATGGATTTAATCCATATATTTATTTCTATATCAAATCATTCCAGAGTTGGCCATCAGGAGAGCCTCATCAAAATTGGCTCCTGTGTCCTTTAGATACATCCCCATAATTTTTCAAAAAATGGTTCTTTACTTTCTGGTACAAGACAATGTTCCAAGTTCATCTTGTAGATTCCCTGCCTCAGCCTTGGAATTAACTGTGTCTCCAAGGAGTTTTGGAGTAAAGAATGATAATTGGAAACTAAAACCTGGTACTTGGTTGCTTGTTGTTACTGAGATGTCATCAATGATAGGCTTTCTCAGTGTACAGACATCTATGCATGTACATGTGTCTATGCATGTATACATATGTGTGTGCCTATGCATGTACATGCATGTGTGTGTGGGTGTGTACACCCTACATGCAACTATATTCCCATATCATCTATCTATCTACTCTTTAAAGGCCCTATTCCAATTGCAGTCTGATACCTCAGGATTATTTTTAGCCTCCCCCTTTTCTTTATGTGTAAATTCTGTCTCTATCAGCAAGAAAGCTGGCTCTCATTATCTTAATGTGGCCATTTACGTTTTTAGAGTCTCTGTCTAAAGTAAGTTGTTCCGCATGCTGGTTACTTCCTTGCACCCCAAAGCCATCTGCTGCTACCTTTGTGGTCACCACCACTTCTTAGAGAAGGGAGGAAGGAATGGGAGGGAAGGAGACAGGAGGAGAAAGGAAGAGAAAATGAATTGGTTCAGGAAGGGGGGAAGGAAGGAACACGCATTTTTAAAATTCTCTTTTTTTTAAAGATTTTTAATTTATTTATCTTTAGAGGGGAAGGAAAGGAGAGAAGGAGAGAAATATCAATGTATGGTTGCCTGTCATGAGTCCCCTCCTGGGGACTGGCCTGCAACCCAGGCATGTGCCCTGACTGGGAATCGAACCTGGATCGTGTGGTTCGCAGGCCTGCACTCAATCCACTGAGCTACACCAGCCAGGGCTGAATTCTCTTTCTTAACATTGTTCTTTAATCTGCATGTTTTTTTTTTAATAGTAGGAGGCAGGAATCCATCTCAGTCTTCTCCCAAGCACGGCAATCAGTTGTGTTTGTTGAAGAATGTGCCCTTTCCTCTGCTTTGGTTGCAGTTCCCTTGGCAGGGGTTTGTGTGAGGATACAACTTGAGGATGCAAGAACCGTTCCAGCCTCACGATGGCACTAGAACAGGAGGGTCGGGAACTGAGGACACCTGGCGTCTCTCAAGAACCAAGTAGTTTTTCATCCTTCATGAACCACAAGGCTTAGTTTTCCTGGGAGACATCTGCTACATTCTATATGTTCTCATGGGGCAGCTTTTATCAGTTTATAGATTTTGAGAAGTGAGAGCTTCTGGTAAAGGTTTTGTGACTTGGAAAATTGAGGACTGGTTTGGGTTCATGGGCCATTATTGGGAAGCACTGGTCTGAGTCCAGCACTTGGATTTCTCAGACGGGTGAACTAAGACCCAGAGAAGACAGGGAATTAGTCTCCATTTACATGGCCTGTTGGGCCACCTGGGATGCGAACCGGGCTGGCACTAGGCTGGAGTGCCCAGGATGCACCATTTCAGCAGGGCCTCGCCCTCAGAGCATGCAAACGCCCAGGTACTTCCCTTGCCTCACTCTAAGCCCAGTCCAGATTAGAATGCTGGGTTCCTGCTCACCAGGAGGCGGAGATCATGTCTGGCTTGGAGGGTTTGTTTGGACGAGGGTGACTTGTGGGGAGTTTTCCTATATTGCTACCTTCAGGGGAGAAATGCATTCCCAAGGAAGGCTAGTTACGCTGGTTTCCCCAAGGTGAAGGATCTGGTACCTTGGAATCGTTGTTCCCTGGAGAAGCCCGAATTATCTTTTGTGCCAGGAGCATTGAGGGTCCCCTGCGGCTGGGCAGAGAGTTCCTTGCCTGGGTTATGTTTAGCGGCTGCTGAGGGTTGCAGCTCTGTTCAGACCTGGTGACAGACACTTCTCTTTTCCTCTCCTAAAAATAGGCCTCCGTCCAACCAGCCCTCCAGGGTCTGTCCTGGCAGAAATGGGACATGTAAGGTTTGAGTTGCCCCAGTCTCCTGTCTGGTGTCTGCTTCCTTTGTGCAGAACTGCTTACTAAGAGTTTTACCCCAGGAGTATTTTTAAGAAAGCTAGTATTGGCTTTGTTGTTTGTGGAGGGGAAAAAAGTCTCGAAGATGACCCGTAAGACAAAAAGAGAAATAAAGGAGAGGAGAACAAATGCGGAACACCCAGAACTGCCGTGTGAACGTCCTTCTGTTGCCACCTGGTCTAAGGGGCAACCTTGTCTCACCTGGGCTCTTGCTCCGCTCTCGCCCTGATTTTGCGTATTCCCAGCATGGTAGCCAGGCGGGTCTGTTAAAACAAGAAGAAAGTGAGATAGAAGGCATTCGGATTGAAAAGGAAAGTGTAAAACTATCTCTGTTTGCAGATGGCATGTTCTTGTCTCTAGAAGATCCTGAGAAATCTGCTAAAAATGATGAGAACTAACTAATGAGTTCATCAGGGTTACAGGATGTGAGAGAAATATATAAAAATCAATTGTATTTCTATACACTTGTGATGGACAAGACAAAAATGAGATTCAGAAAACTATTTTGTCTATAAGAGCACCAACCAAAATGAAACACTTGGGGAGAAATTTGACAAAGGATGTGGAAAATTTGCATTCTGAAAACGATAAAACACCGTTGAAAGAGATTAATGGGAAAACATCCACGTATGTAGTTCAGAAGACTGAGTATTGTTGTGACAGCAACACCCCCCAAACCGATCTGTAGATTTAATGTAGTCCCTATCAGAATCCCACCTGGTTTCTTGGTAGCAATTTATAAGCTGATTGTAAAATTCCTATGAAAAGTCAAGGCATACATAACAGCCAAAACAATCCTGAAAATGAAGAAAAAGTTGGAGGACTCACACTTTTCCATTTCAAAACTTACCGCAAAGAGACAATGGTCAAGACCACGCAGTGCTGGCCTCAGGACCGACATGGAGGTGAGTGGGATAGAGCGGAGAACTCAGAAACCAACCCGTGTGTCTGTGTCTGTGGTCACCGACTTTGACAAGGACCATTCAGTGGGGAAGGAGTAATTTTTCCAACCAATCATGTGAGACAAGCAGATGGGCACATGTCAGAGAATGAAGCTGGAGCCCCTACCTTGCTCCGTGTACAAAAATTAAATCAAAATGGATCGAAGACCTACATGTAAAAGCCAAATTATAGACTCTTAAAATAAAAAACACAGGCATAAATCTGACCCTGGGTTTGGGAATGGATTCTTAGGGAGGACACCAAAAGCATAAGCCACAAAAAGTAAATCGGACTTCATCAAAATTAAAAACTTCTGTGTTTCAAAGGGTGTTATCCAGAAAGTGAAAAGACCATCCACAGAATGGAAGAAACTACCTGCACATCCAGGATATATAAAGAATGTCTGGCCCTGGCTGCTGTGGCTCAATGGATTGAGCGCCAGCCTGCAAACTGAAAAGTTGCCGGTTCAATTCCCGGTCAGGGCGCATGCCTGGGTTGCGAACCAGGTCCCGAGTTGAGGGCATGTCGGGGCAGGTGATGGATGTTTCTGTTGTACATCTTGATGCTTCCTTCTCTTTCTCTCTCCCTTCCCCTCTCTCTAAAAATGTAAATAAAACCTTTGTTAAAAAAAGACTGCATAGCTCACTAATAAAAAAGACCTAATTAGCCCTGGCTGGTGTAGCTCAGTGGACTGAGCGTGGGCCTGCAAACCAAATGACCACGGTTCGATTCCCAGTCGGGGCACATGCCTGGGTTGCAGGCCAGTTCCCAGCAGGGGATGCATGAGAGGCAACCATACATTGATATTTCTCTCCCTCTTTCCTTCCTTTCCCCTCTAAAGACGAATAAATAAAATATTTTTAAAATGACCTAATTAAAAATAAGAGAAGGATTTGAAAAGATATGTCTCCCAAGGAGAGTTACAAATGGCTACTGAGCACATGGAAAGATGCTCAACATCATTCATTAGTCATCAGGGACATGCCTACCAAAACCACAGTGTGGTAACACTTCACACCCACTATGATGAGTAGAATGTAAGTGTTTACAAGGATGTGAGGAAAGAACCCTCACATGTGGCTGGTGGGTGTGTAAAATGGTGCAGACAGTTTGGAGAACAGTCTGGAGGTTTCATAAAAACATATAGTTACCATTCGACCCAGAGATGCCACTTGTAGGTATATCCCTGGGAGAGAGAAAACAGATGTCCAAGTAAAAATTTGTGTACAAGTGTTTGGAGCAGCATTATTCATAACAGTCCAAAAGGGAAGACAACCCCAAACTCCATTTACTGATGAGTGGATGAACAAAATGCAGTATATTCACACAACAGAATATTATTTGGCCATAAAAAAGAATGGAGTATTTTGAGAGATATTCTATTTATTTATTTTTAGGGGGGAGGGAGAAAGAGAGAGAGAGAGAAACATCAATGTGTGGTTGCCTCTCACATGGCCCCCCCTGGGGACCTGGCCCGCAACCCAGGCATGTGCGCTGATTAGGGATCAAACCCTCAACCCTTTTGTTCACAGGCTGGTGCTCAATCCACTGAGCCACAGCAGCCAGGACTGGAATGAAGTATCGATACCGTTGACAATATGGATGAGCCTTGAAGACATTATGCTAAGTGAAAGAAGCCAGTCACAAAAGACAACACAGTGTGGGATCTCATTGATATGCAATGTCCAGAATAGGTGTGTGTGTGTGTGTAGAGAGAGAGAGTGAAAGTGGATTAATGGATATGTAGGCCTGGGGTGGAGGGGTGATGAAAAGATTGGGGTGAGGGATTTCTTTCTAAGGTGATGATGAAACTGTTCTAAAATTGACTGTGTGATGATTACACAATTCTGTGAACACACTGTGAGTAATGAATTGCACACTTTAAACCAGTGAACTGTACATTATATAAACGATATCTCCTTAGTTGCCCGTGTCTATATCTGTACCTAAGATCACATCCTGCCTTTGCCGAGCGCTCTCCAGGGACTCCGCCTGGGTTCAGGTGAGTGCATTTCCCTGTCCTTACCACAGCCTACCAGGCCCGGCAGGATCTGGAACCTCACCACCTCTCTGATCCCATCTCCTGCTCCCCTGCTGGCCTTGGGTCTTCCTCCAACAGGGTGGCTTTTCTCCCAGATAATTAACTGCAAGGTTTGCTGCCTCCCTTCCTTCAGGTCTCACTCAAGTGCCGCCTTCTCCATGAGACATTCTGACCATTCTATGAAAAATTGCAGTTCTTACCCCATGGCCTTGCTCCATTTTTCTTTTCCATGGCACTAGGCCATTTTCTTAGCAGGTACAAAAAACATTTAACAGCCTAAACCACAGACATACAACTGTAGGGTATGGAATAACATATTGGTTCTACAGAGACCCCTGCTGGGCTGAGCATCCACCGTTTAGTCACTGGAGCTTAGGGAGGTCTGGGGAGGGGGAGGTGTTCCAGGGAAGGAGCAGCCAGGGGAGCTGGGGGTCTCTTGGGCCTTCAGGCAGAGGTACAGAAATATTTCAGCTGCTCTGGATTACTACTATTACTAGTGCATACCTGAGGAACATCAACTCTGCTTGTATCATATTATATTAATTTCTTATTATATTTATTATCAGTATCTTCCATTACAATGTAAGCTATATGAATGCAAGAAGGTCTGCCTGTTTTTTTAAAGATTTTATTCATTTATCTTTAGAGGGGAAGGGAAGGAGAGAAGGAGAGAAATATCAATGTATGGTTGCCTCTTGTGCGTCCCCTGCAGGGAACTGGCCTGCAATCCAGGCATAGGCCCTGAGTGGGAATCAAACCATGATCCTTTGGTTCTCAGGCCCACACTCAATCCACTGAGCTACACCAGCCAGGAATTTCTTCTTATATTTATTATCAGTATCTTCCATTAGAATGTAAACTATATGAGTGCAAGAAGTCCTGCCTGTTTTATTATTCTCAACACCTAGAGATGTATGTGGCACATGGTAGGCTTTAAAATAATTTGTGGAATAAATGGCTAACCTATTCAGAGAGCACTGAATCCTAACCATTAGACTACCAGGCTGCAGTCCTACTTAGAAAAACCAGTGTGCAGACTTGGGAAAGAGGTGCCAAATCTATATCACTCAGGCATCTGATATTAAGAATTTTCCAGTTGCAAAATGTGTTGAAAAGGTTTGTATGCCGATGGTACAGGATGAACAATACGATTCTGTCAGCCACTGAAAATGCCAGCTCTTCTTGAATCATGGCAAATACGGCCACAGGCACCTGTCGAGTCCGTTCTATCAGCAAACTTCCGTGGGAAGACAGGACCCTTTTCTGAACAGTTGGCCCAGGTTTGATCCCATACAATCCCTGGACCACCTCAGAAGCCAGAATAACAGAGATGGAAGGACCAGGGGGGGCAGACAGCCAGGTAGGCAGATCCTGGTGTAGGCTGGCCAATGCCACCAAGGATCTTAGAGCAGGAATCAGGTCCCATGGTGTGGTCTGGGGTTCAGACAGACCCCTGTCTAAGAGGAAGATGGAAGCCCAGTTACCCACAGGGGGGAGGGAAGCCCACTTCCTTCATACCAAATGCTTGTGGCTCTCAACGGCCATATGACATAGTGTTGGATTCTTGGCATAGTTTGATGGTTCAGTGGGAAAGATGAGTTGGATATGAGAAGTGAGAGAAAGAGAGGAGTCCAGGATGATCGACGGTTAGGGGTCTGGGCAATTAGAGGGACCAAGATGCCTTAAGTCAAGATGGGGAATACAGAGAAGGAACAGGTTTTGAGTGGCAGTCAGGAAGTCAATTTTATTTTATTTTACTTTTTAAAAGATTTTATTTATATTTGGAGAGAGGGGAAGGGAGGGAAAAAGAGAGGGAGAGAAGCATCAATGTGAGAGAGAAACATCCATCTCATACGATACCCAACCAGATACTGAACCTGCAACCCAGGCATGTGCCCTGACTGGGAATCAAACAGGTGACCTTTTGCTTTGTGGGATGATGCCCAACCAACTGGTCAGGGCACAAGGTCAATGTTATCCATATTACTTCGAGATATTTATTAACATACAAATGGAGGGAGATGGTAGGGAAACGGTTGGATATACAAGTCTACCAAAGAGATGTCCAGGCTGGGAGTGCAAATTTCAGAGTTGCCAGCAGGTGAATAATAATGCAATCCCCGAGCCTGGATGAGCACCTAGGGAATGAATAGAGACAGAACAGTGGAAATATCCAGGACCGAGCCTGGGGATGCTAAAACACGAGGAGACGGGGAGACGAGGAACCAGAAAAGGAGACTTTGGAAGAGCATCCATTGAGATAAGAGAAAAACCAAGAGAATGAAGAGTTCTGGAAACGAGGCAGAGTGTGCCCTGGAGCAGGGAGTTGATCAATTGTGTCAATGCTGATTATAGGTAAAGTAAGATGTGAATTGAGGGTTGACCAGAGAGGTCAGCAGTGTCGTAAACGACCGTGGCCAGAACGATTTTGGTGAAACCACGTGGGCCAAAGTTTGATTGGAGTGCATTTAGGAGAGAACGGAAAGAAAGGAACTGGAGTCGGTAGGCAGAGAAGTAAGCTTTTTTGCCCCCCCCTTTTTTTTTTAATAAAAAAGAGCTTTCCTGTGAAGGAAAATGGAGAAATTGAGTTGTGGTACAGAAGGGGAAGTGGGGTCAAGAGGCACTATAAACATTTAATGCTCTATAATTTTTGTCAACTTTCTTTTCAATTATTTTTTAGTTAGAGTCTTTATGTGGCGGTAATAGTAGATTTGCTGCAGCAGTGAAAAATGATACCCCGTTTCCCCAGATGGCAACGTCTCACTCACTATGGTGCAATGTCAAAACCAGGAGGCCGACATTACCAGTCAAGGCACAGACTATTTCCATGACCGAAAGGATCCCTAATGTCACCCTTTAAGAGTCACACCCCTGCCCCAACCTCAGCAACCACTAACATGTTGCCCAGCTCTGTGCCTTCGTCATTTCTAATATGTGCTTATATAATGAAGACACAGAGGATGTGGCCTTCTGGCTCTGGCTCCCCCGCCCTCCACTCAACTTAATTCTCTGGAGCTTCGTCTAGGCTGGTAATGCCAGCCTAGATGAACTAGGTATCAATAGTTCATTTCTTTGTATTGCTGAGTAGTATTCCATGGTAGTGACGTTCCACAGTTTGTTTGATTCATCTGTCAGAAAATACCTGGTGGTTTCCACTTTTCAGCCAACACAAATAAAGCTGCTGTAAACATTTGTATATGTGCATTTTGCATGCACATGACTTTCCATGTCTCTGGGTTTCCCAGTAGTCCAACTATTGGGCCAATGGTAGTTGCAGGTTTAGTTTTGAAAGAAATGACAAACCATGTTCCAGAGTGTCTGTGCCCACGACAGTGTGTGGGTGATCTAGTTTCTCCACATCCTTGCCAGCATTTGGTGGTGTTGCTGTTTTTTATTTTGGCCATTCTGGTAGTTGTACAGTAGTGTCCCCATGGCTAACAATGTAGAACATCTTTTCATGTGTTTATTTGCCTTCTGTGTATCTTCTTTGGTGAACTGTCACTTTATATACTTTTGTCTATTTTTGAATTGGATTGTTTGTTTTTTCACTGTTAAGTTTTTGGAGTTAAAAGACACATTCTTGCCCTAGCTGGTGTGGCTCAGTGGATTGAGTACCAACCTGTGAAGCAAAGGGTCTCTGGTTTGATTGCCAGTCAGGGCACGTGCCTGGGTTGCAGACCAGGTCCCCAGTAGGGGGCGCATGAGAAGCAACCACACATCCATATTTCCCTCTCTTCCTCCATCCCTTCCCCTCTGTCTAAAAATAAAAAACCAAAACGCACATTATTGCTATCAGTCCTTTATTAGACATGCAGTTTGCAAACGTTTTCTCCCGTGCTGTAGCTTGTCTTCCTATCCTTTCTGCAGAGTCCTTTGCAGAACAAACATTTAAATTTTGGTGATGTTCAATGCATTGATTTTTCATTTTATGGATTGTACTTTTGGTGTCAAGTCTGAGGACTCATTACTTAGCCCTCAATCCTGAAGATACAATCCTGGGCTTTTTTTTTCCTAAAAATTTTATAGCTGTTTTACATTTAGTTTGTGATGCATTTTGAGTTAATTTGTGTATAAGGTATGAGATTTAGGTTAGACTTGAAGTGAATTTTTGTAGACAGCATGTAGTTCAGTCACGTTTTAAAACCCCTCTGCCAATCTCTGTATTTTAATTCATGTATTTAGACCATTTTAATTTAATGTAATTATTGACATGTTAGGACTTAGGCCTACTATTTTATCTGTTGCTTTATTTTCTTCTCTTTTTGTTTCTTTTTCTTTTTACTGTCTTCCTGTGGGTTATACAAACAGTATTTTTATTTTTAAAAAATATTTTATTTATTTATTGTCTAGATTCCTGTTAATGGTGGTATCATATGGTATTTGTCTTTCACCGACTGGCTTATTTTGCTCAGCATAATGCTTTCCAGTTCCATCCATGATGTTGCAAAGGGTAGGAGCTCCTTCTTCCTTTCTCCAGCATAGAATTCCATTGTGTAAATGTACCATAATTTTTTGATCCAGTCATTGACCGATGGGCATCTAGGTTGCTTCCAACTCTTGGCTATTGTAAATTGTGCTGCTATGAATATCGAGGTGCATAGGTTCTTTTGGATTGATGTTTCAGGGTTCTTAGGATATACTCCTAACAGTGGAATTGCTGGGTCAAAAGGCATGTTCATTTTTAGTTTTCTTAGAAAATTCCATACTGTTTTCCATAATGGTTGTACTAGTCTGCAATCCCACCAACAATGAACTAGAGTCCCCTTTTCCCCACAACCTCTCCAACACTTGTTGTTTGTTTCTTTGTTTATGATAGCCATTCTGACTGGTGTTAAGTGGTATCTCATTGTGGTTTTAATTTGCATCTCTCTGATAGCTAGTGATATCAAAACAAACAAGCAAGCAAAATGTAACCAAAGACACTGAAATACAGAACGTGCTGACAGGGTCCAGAGGGGAGACGGGAGAGAATCACAGGGGAAAAGGGGAAGGACTCACATGAACAAATATAAAGGACACATGGACAATAACTAAGGTGGGGGGCAGAAATGGGAGGGAGGTGGGGAGCACTGGGAGGGGCAGGGCTGGGAATACAAGACAGAAAACTTAACCAAGTTTTAAATAATACTTAATACTTAACCAAGAATTAAATAAAAAAATTTTTAATTAATTAATTTATTTTTAGAGAGAGGGGAAGGGAAAGAGAAAGAGGGGGACAGAAACATCAATGTGTGGTTGTCTCTTGCGCACTCTCTACTGGGGGCCCAACCTGGCTGGCAACCCAGGCACGTGCCCTGACTGGGAATGGAACCGGTGACCCACTGGTTCGCAGGTCGACACTCAGTCCACTGAACCACACCATCCAGGGCTGAATTTAAAAAATTTTTTGTTTTTTTTTTTAGTTCTAAAATTTCCATTTGCTTTTTCTTTATAAATTTTATTTATTTACTGAGACTTTGTAGTTCTTCATTGAGAACTTCTATTTTTCTCATTTGTCTCATGCATGTTTGCAGTTGCTTATTGAAACATTTTTATGATATTTCGAACTTTATTATATAATTCTAACATCTTTGACATCTTGGTGCTGGCATCTGTTGATAGTCTTTTTATTCAGTTTGAGATTTTCCTAGTTCTTGGTATAATGACTAATTTTTTAGAAAATTGAATCCTGGACATTTGGAGTACTATGTTATAGGACTCTGGATGTTATTGAAACCTTCCATTTTAGTTGACTTCCTTTGACACCACTCAGTAGGACAAAGGGTGATGTCACCTCACTACTGTAGGAAAAGGTAGAAGCCCAGGTTCCCCACTTGGCCTTTTATTGACACCTGAGGAGGGAAATTCCTTGTTCTGGGGAGGGGGGGGGTGTGTGCGGGTGTGTGGGTGTGTGTCAGGGCAGGGCCCTGGCTTTCTCCCCCCTCCACTGATGCCTCTTTGCCCAGAAGGAGCAGAAGAGGTCAGAGTGTCCTGTTGTTATTCCCATGTGACCCTCACTGACTCAATGGGGAGTGGGTGGCCTCCTTATCACTGGGCAGTGGTAAAGTCCTGCCTCTCCAGTAAGCCTCTACCAACACCCCGATGGAGCAGGCGCGGGATGTCCTGTGCTTCCGGGCAGCAGTGAAGTCCAGGCTACCATGTGGCCTCTGCTAACATTGCAGGGTCTAGGGGTTGGAGGGGAGGGCTTGTTTCAACCTTAGAAAGGCCCAAGTACCCAGGTCCCCTCTTTTCCTGGGCCATGAGTCCTTCCCTAGAAATTGCAAACCTTCAGGCTTCTTTTCTGTCTTTGGCAATTGGCTAGTCCCATCACTCCTTCCTCCCCGCCCCCTCCCTGGCCACTGGGGGGGTGGGGGAGGGGCCTGGGGAAGGCAGAGAGGAGGGGAGGAGGTTTTGCTTTCCTGGATTCTACCCTGTTATCTTGAAAATTCGGACATCTCTCACTGCTTGGGCTGACCTCCTGCCACTGCTCTTCAGAAAGATTGAGCCCTGGCTGGTGTAGCTCAGTGGATTGAGCGCGGGCCTGGGAACCAGAGTATCTCGGTTCGATTCCCAGTCAGGGCACAGGCCTGGGTTGCAGGCCAGTTCCCAGCAGGGGACTCATGAAAGGCAACCATACATTGATATTTCTCTCCCTCTCTCCTTCCCTTCCCCTCTAAAAATAAATAAATAAAATCTTTAAAAAAAAAGAAAGATTGATACCTGCTTGATACTCCCTCCGGCTGGCGCAGTTTTTAGACTTTATACTAAAAGAGTTTCCATCTCCTGTGTCCACCTGGATTTATGTCACAAATTTCCTCTTAAGTCCCTTTGGTGCCGTCATCTGCGAGAACCCCTCCCAACTCCGGGTGCCCACCCCCCCCCGCCCAGCAGGGCTGTCCACCCTGCACAGGCTGTTCTCCTGCAGTCGATGCTCCTTTTACTTTTCCTTCCACGTGTCCACTAAGCCTTTAATCTAGCTCTGGGGTCAGCTCCTCAAAGGCCAGCCCCTCTTCCCCTCCTGCTCTCTGGCCTCGTTCCCAGCGAGGCTAGAGTCCTGTCCCCTGTGCTGTGCTGACTCGTGACACACCAGACACAGGTCATTTTTCATGCTGACTTTGCTCCAGTTTAGATGGTGGACTACCCAAAGCCCTGTCTCCAGGCTTCCATCAAATTGTGTGGGATCCATACACACAATTATGTAAAATATTGAATCCGTGTCCATCCAGGGGGTACCTTGGGTTGAGAGGGGGAACTCTGGTCTAGGATTTGGAGAAGGGGCAGAGGGCTCTTTGCAAGGAGGGGGCCCTGCAAAGTGGGGAGGGGGCCATGCGTGTTCTCAGACTTTTCCTCTCTCTTTAGGTAGGAAATCTAACTCATGGCAGGCAAGTAATGGGCATGCAAGGAACACAGAAGAACTTGTGCTGGAGAAAAATGAGCAGCAGACAAAGGAAAAAAAAAACCTGTTGGCTGTAGGAAGTACTGAGAAATTACTCAGTGACACTGCAGGACTATGCCTTCTGCCTTGGAGTCTGGGTTTACATTTCTTTGAAAAGGGGCGGAGGGAGGGCGCGGTTCTATTTCCTGCAAAGAGCCCGTACAGCAGCTGAGACCCCAGCAGCAGTGGGCGTCTCCTTCAGCTGAGAAGTGAGAGAAACACACCCTATGATGAGGGACACTCCAAGGCTGCTGCTTGCCCCTCCCCACCTCAGTTAGTGTGGCTGGTTGGGTGAGGTGTCTGAGGTGTCCTTGTTCCCAGGTGTAAAGACTCCTGGTTGGAAGGACCTGAGCTGCTCACGTGGTGGTTGATTCCAGATATGCTTTCCTGGGTGAGGTTCCACAATGTGGGAGAAGAGGCATCCACAGAAACTGATAAACTAGAGACACTGGACATTTAAAGATGCTCTTGATAGAACTGCAGGAGAGTAGACTCAGGGTGTTAAAAATAGCGCTTATTCCAGAGAGGAACAGAAGAACTGGTGAGAGATGAGAGCTGGGGTCATAGTGGACACCGAAGGATGATGGGATTGATGACTTGCCATTAAGGCTGAGGCAGTCAGAGGGGTAGCGGGCTCAGTCCTTGGGAAGGGTGAGAAAGGAGCTGAAATGCTTACAGATCTTGGAAGCAAAGTGGAAGATAAAGGTCTTGAGAAAATGACAGCCATCTTCAGAGGTTCAGGAAGAGATGAGGTCTTGTGTAATTGTTTCCTGTTTTCAGAGGGGAACCAGACAAGAGGGGTCTTTTTGTGTTTTCAGCAAAATTGAGGAAGGAGCTAGTGGACTTCGCAGTTGACAGGTCCTTAGAACACACTTGGATGAGGATGGATTATTATGCAATTTTTGGCATTTCACCTGGAAAGGCTTCCAAAAATTGAGTTATTGTTGCTTTTTAAAAAAACCCATTCCTATTTTTTATTTGTATGAATAATAAAAATAGAAATAAATTATTGCCAAACTTTGTCTTACTCTATCATAAGTAATATTTGCCCATGGGTTCGTGAACTGATTAGGAAAAAATACACCTTCTATTTTACTAAGATGTATTTTCAATAAACTTTTATTTTCTCTGTTCACTGTTATCAAAACATATAAATATGTGGTGTTGATTCAATATATACTAATAAATAATTATAATAATAGACAATCCAGAAGAAACTTATTTTGATAATACTTAGGATTTTATAATTATAAGAAATTAACCCCCCCCCCCCCCACCATAGATAGCTCTGGCTGGTGTGGCTCAGTGGATAGAGCACTGGACTGCAAATCAAAAGGTCACTGGTTGGATTCCTGGTCAGCCCACATGCCTGAGTTGTGGGCCAGGTCCCTGGCTGGGGGTGGTCGAGAGGCAACCGATTGATGTTTCTCTCTCTCTCCCTTATCTCTCTAAAAATAAATAAATAAATAAATAATTTAAGAAACACATAAATTGATGATTTTAGAGTAAATGAATATTCCTAATAAAAAACTCAAGGAGTATAAAAGAGTCTGGGTAGAAAAGAAGCCTTTCTCCTTCCCTGCCCCTCCACCCTGCACGTTGGGAGAGGCGCCCCCCACAACCGGGCTCCTGTGCGTGGGGTCCCAGATTCTGTGCGTGTACATTTGAGGAGACAGTGGGCGCACCGCGAATGTCTCGTGTTCGCCGTTGGTCTCTTCTCCCAGTTAAAGAAGCTTCTTGGCACTCCGCCTTCTCTGACCCTGAAGAGGTGGCGCATAGGTGGAGACGCAGTCTTCAGGAAGGTGAACACCTTCGTTCTGCAGGCAACACTCCAGGCCCCTCTGCCATGGAAATGCTGGGGAGCCAGGTCCCCACTTTCTCTGCCTCTGAGCCTCCCATGGAAGACGCTGCTCTGATCTTGCACTCAGGAAACCAGCAAATGTAGTTAGTGTTCTCGCTTCCCTCCTTCACCACCTGACAAGCCAGAGTGGGAGGGTGGGTTTTCTTGTCTAACCACTGGGCAGGATTGATTCTCTGAAGGTGCATTTTATCTGGCCCTCACCATGTTTTAATTCTTTTCCTCACAGTGTTTATTTTAAAGAAATTAAATCGGCTGCCAAGTCACATCAGATAATATATTTGGAAACACAGGTGCAGTGTTCCCCGAGGCCGCTGCGTCCCAGAAGTGGGTCCCTGTTGCCTTGGTGTGATGGGATGTGTGATGGGACATGCCTTCTTCAGTGTGCTGAAGACCCTACCAGCTTCCTCACTCCCGTAAGTTACTTACCTGGCCCTAATTGGCATCTGGGCCTGTGACCCCTGCTTTAATGGCCAGAAGGTCAGATAGGGGGCCTCTGGGCTGGAAGCAGCTTAAGTTCCTTGGCCTTAGGGACCACCTGGGTCATGTCCTGGCCCCTGGAGCAAAGGACAGAGGACACTCCTTATTCAGCAGAAAAACCAAAATGAATGAATTAAGTAATCTTTAAAAGTGCAGTAATTATTAAAGTAGTCCAAGAGACTACTTTTGCCGATTGGATGCACACCGAATATTCAACCTTCTTATTTTAAAAAATATTTTATTTATTTATTTTTGGAGAGAGGGAGAGAAACATCAATGTGTGGTTGCCTCTCATGTGTCCCCCACTGGGAATCGGCCTGCAACCCAGGCATGTGCCCTGACTGGGAATCGACTCCTGATCCTTTGCTTCCCAGGCCCAGGCTCAATCCACTGAGCTACGCCAGCCCGGGCAATATTCAACTTTCTTTACTGGAACCAGAGCAAGGCCGGAACGAGGGGGATCCCTCCGCCCCCTGCACCACCGTCAGAGCGCCGCCCACAGGAAACTGCAGTGAGCTGTTGGTGGGTTTGGTTCGCACTGTACCTCATGTTTTTCCCCTGTAAAGTGAGGCTAATGATTCTGCCTGCCACACCCTAGGCACCCAGACTTCTGCAGAGGAACGCCATATTTTTTTAAAAAGGGGTCTATCAACTGTACACAGCCGTGTTACTCATTACTGTAGAATGAGTACATTATACTTTGAAGCCAGCCATGGGACTCCGGGGGATACAGCGAGTTTACTTCAAATCAATAAACCTGTATTGGAATGTCTGCAGGGCGTTGGGTCCTGTGATGGTTAATTTCATATGGGAAGTTGGCTGGGCTGCGGCATTTGGTTGTTTAGTCAAACAACAGCTTAGATATTGCTCTGAAGAGTTTTTTATGTGTGATTAACATTTAAATTAGTGGACTTTGAGTAAAGCAGATTACCCTCCATGGTGGAGGTGGGCCTCACCCAATCAAGTGAAGGCCTTAAGAGGGAACCCTGCAGTCCCTGGAGGAAAAATGAAATGCATCTCTAGTCTGGCCTGCAGGTTTCAGACTTGCCAGTCCCTACAAGTGCATAGACTGACGTCTTAAAATAAGTCTCTCTCTCTTTCTCCTGTGTGCATATAAAACAAATAAGATATAAGTATGTGTAAGTAAATATGCATGCATATGCATATACATGCATATTGTATGTTGTTGGCTCCATTGTGCGTATACTTTTGACAATGCTGGGTGGACAGAGAGGTTGAGAAACGTGCCCAGGTCATAGGAAAAACAAACCTTTGGAGGCTGGCATGCCTGGATGGAGAGCCACCTCACTGAGCCAGAGGCTGAGACCAGACCCAGGTGTGGGTAGGAGAAACGGGCCCTTTTTTTTAAAAAAAAAAGATTCTATTTATTTATTTATCTTTAGAGGGGAAGGAGAGAGGGAGAGAAACATCAATGTATGGTTGCATTTTGTGTGTCCCCTGCTGGGAGTTGGCCTGCAGGGAACTGGCCTGCAACCCAGGTATGTGCCCTGACTGGGAATCGAACCACAATCCTCTGGTTTGCAGGCCGGCTCTCAGTCCACTGAGCTACACCAGCCAGGGTGAAACGGGCCTTTTTACTCTACTAGAAGCTTCTGTCCTTTCATCCTCTGTCATGCTGTCCTTGTTGATCCCTCTCCAAGTAACACGCATCAGAACCCCACCAGAGAGCCAAGTGGAACTGGACAATGACAGTATCCCAGGGGGGCACAGGCCCTCTGGGGTGCTTTGGGTGTGCAGCTCTGACGGAGGCACTTGGAGGCAAAGCTGCTTTGGAAAGTTCTAGTCTAAAAGAGAAGAGTTGTCTCAGAGTAAGATTATGTTCCATGTCCTTCATTGCCCAATTCCTTAGGTTACAAGTGATGAAAAATGAAAATTAAGCTGAAGCAAGTAAAAAAGGGAATTTACCAGCTTGTGTCATGAAAAGTCCCAAAGTTTGGGTGTGAGGGGATCCAGGTTAATAAGTTCATGAGAACTCAGTCTCTCTTTCATCATCTTTTAGTTCCACTTTTCTTAGTGTTGGCCTCATTCTCTGCAGATTCTACCCTAATGGCAGCAAAACAACGATGAGCATGTCTGGATTTCCATCCCCCACTGGCCAAGGTTTCTGTATAGAGAGAGATAGAGTGAGAGTGAGAGATAGAGATAGACATAGAGATAGAGTGAAAGAGATAGAGTGAGAGTGAGAGTGAGAGATGGAGATAGACATAGAGTGAAAGAGATGGAGATAGAGTGAGAGATAAAGATAGAGATAGAGTAAGAGGGAGAGAAGGAGAGACCTTCTTCCCAACAGTTCTCACAAATGTCCTGAAACTGACTCTCCTTGAGCCATCTTGGGACAGGCACTCACCTTGGGACACCTTGGGACATCTTGGGACATGGCCAATCTCTGTGACCAGGGGGTGGAATATGGTGGGTTCTTCACTGGGATCCTTCAAAGGATCTTTGAAGGATCCTTTGGACTCTATCAAAGTTCTTCTTGACTTTCTAACAAAGAAGAATTCACAAAGGAAGTAATTAGTTGATTTATCTGAATAAAACTGAAAAGCATCATGTCAACATCTATAATAAAACAAAAGTGAAAACAAGATTGGACCAAAATATTTGCCAAGTTCAGGGTTAATGATTTTATTATAGCATTAAAATATAAAGAGTACACACATTGATAAGAGAACACCAGCTCTATGACTTAGGAAAATGGGCGATTGCAGCACCACCGAGGCATCCCACAGGTCCCTCAAAAGCAGCTTGCAAAGCAGAGCTCTCAGTGGTATCAGAAGCACGTAACAGAAAATCTGACTCATACCAGCCTAAACTATAAATATGAAGACCAAGGGTATGTAGGCTTCAGGTATGGTTTGACCAGAGCTCTAGTTCTGTTTCTCTATTTCCTCTTCTCTTTGTTTCTGCGCATATTCAGCTTCTTCAGACTGGCAGCCCTCCTGGTGACCAAAAACGCATCAGCAGCTTCAGGCTTCATAGATTCATGTGTACCATACTGTCTGGAATGAGACCTGTGATCTTTGCATTGATTGGATTATCCCTCGACTCATTCATTGACAGAGAAAAGCCAAGAGCTAATTGGCTTAGACCCAGTCCTTGAACTGGTTTCTCGGGAAGGAAGGATAAGGTTATTTTGTTTCATCTAAGTCTAGAAAGCAAGAACATGCTTAAATATTAATACTAATGGGGACATGTAAAAAGAACACAGGAGCCATCTTGAAGGGGCTCCCACTGGTGAAATCTGGGAGAATCTGAGCATTCAAAAAGAATAATGATGGAGATGGGTTATAAAACAATAAATTTCAGAAACATCCATGAAGCCATAGTATTGCTCAGGGATGAGGGAAAGGAAGCACAGGAGAAAGGTACCTTTCATAGAAGAATAAATGTCACAGATTGAGTTCCCCAGGAGATACACTAGAGAATAGAGATTTGTATGCAGGAGGTTTACTGGGGAAGGTGCCTAGGATGAACACTGTGGGGGACTCAGAAAAGCACGAGTGGGCCGAGCTGGGAGGTGAACTGAAATGTCATCATAGCAGGAGCATAGCTGTTTTCACAAGGAAATCTGGTGCTGGGGTGACCCATTAGGGTTGTCCCAAGTTGGGGTGAGAGGCCTGGGTCTTCGTTTTCCCTCCCACTACACTGTCAGAGGGGAAGACTGTCCTGAGGGAGTGGCCATGACCTTGGGGAAGGCAGTTTCTTTCCACTGAGGGTAATTCCTGGGCAGGACCTCAGCAGGCAACACACTGAGCAGCCAGAGAAACAAGTGTCCCAGTCCTGAAGGGGAACCAGGAAAGCACACCACAGCCTGCCCTCAGTTCATGACATAGACACAATGATAGAATATGAACATCTCAACTGTGCAAAATTCAGTGTAATAATTGATCTGGGTAAGGATCACCAATGCATAGATATCAATGCTAAAAACCATTAGGGGAAAGGTTTTGGGGGGACCAAATATTCACGTGGTCTGGAAGTTTCTCCTCACTTTTTAATTACTTCACTTATTTTTTAATTACAAGGTGGTGGGGGGAGTGCCTTTACAACAGGAATATCTGACAGATACCACCTTAACCAAGAGATCAAAATTGATCTCACCATATATGGGACAAATTGGCCTCCTATCTCTCCTGGTGTGATGTAATATAAAGTACACAACTTCTTCTCTCTTTCATTTTTGCCCAACATTCTAACCTTATCTAATCACGAAGAAACAATGAGACAAAGCTAGTGTGTGGGATATTCTTCCAGACAATTGGCCTGGACTCATCAAAAGCATCGATATCTTGAAAGACAAAAAAAAAAAAAAAAAGAACAATGGGAATGCCTTCGATCAAGGGCTGGCAAACTCTAGTTCATGGGTCAAATCTAGCCCTTTTCCTGTATTTGTAAATAAAGTTTTATTGAGACACATCCACAGCCACTTGCTTCAATATTGTCTATGGCTGCTTTCATGCTACAACAGCAGAGTAGGTAGTTGAAACAGAGACCTGTAGGACCCTTCACAGAAAAAGTTTGCCACCTCCTGCTGCAGATTAGAGATGACCAATGGGACATGACAATCAGCTGCAAATCCAACGCTGGACCTTGGCTGGATCCTGGATGGTTTTTAAAGCTGGAAGGGAAAATTTGGGGACAACTGGAGAAAATTTGAACAGGAACTGTATGCTAAATGAAGTTATTGAATCAGTGTTAAATTTCTTTTGTGTGTGTGTGTGAGATAATGATCTTGTGGTTATGTGGGAAGAGTCCTTTCTCTTAGAAGATAATGCTGATGTGATCAGCAGGTAAATATCAAGATGTCTGTTAACTTGTTCTCAAAAGGTTCAGCTAAAGAAAAAACAGTCTTTCTACTTCTCTAGTCTCTCCTCTCTGTGTCCATAAGGAGAGGTCAAACAAATGTGGTGGAATGTTAAAACTGGTGTATCCAAAGAAGGTTACATGGTGTTTACTGTGCTACTCATTTAACTTTTTAATTTCAAAAAATTTCAGAATAAAAAACTTGGGAAATACATGAAAGCAACTTTCTTGACCTAAATTCTTCATCTCATTCCAGGGGCCAGTTTTTAGGCTGCTTGAAATGGTTTGTTTAATATTTTTTCAAAGTTCAAAGATGAAAAAACATTGGAGTGAATTTTCCAGGTCCCTCTGACATTCTCTTCATATTCCTGTAGAAAGAAGGATAATTCTTGTCCCAAAAGAGAGAGCTGGGTGCTTTCAGGCTGGTAAGTCCCTTGCCACACCGACCAGGGGCCGACAGGGAAGGCCACCCAAACTTAAAACATCCAGTCACACATTAGTAACACGAGTCTCGGAGGTGACCTCTCCTTTCAGTTCCCAATGCTTACTCTTGAACTTTTAGAAATGAAAATTCCCTGACTAAGAACAGCTTTGTGGAAAGAGCGTGGCAGAGCAGTACCGCCCTCGAATCCCAGCCTGGCCGTTTTCTGAGAGTGGCAATCGCCAGTCACGACTCCTGGGCATGCTGGCTACGTGCCAGGCCCAGGCCTAAGAACTTCACGCCGCGTAATTCATTTCATCCTTACAGCACTAGGAAGTGACTGTTATCGTCACTCATTTTACAGAGGAAGAGACTGCATCTGGGACCTGGGATCTGCACTGGCTCGTGTCCCTCTGGGGCTCCCGTACACACTCTCTTTCAGAGGTGACCTTTGGGAGAAGAGTTCTGGTGAAAGGTAACCATCAGGTGGCTTGGTCTTGAGGAGGGGCTGGTCCACGTGAGGAGTGAGAGCATGAGCTCAGGAAAAGACCATACACTTGTCTTTGTCAACCTGAAGTCATACCCCAAAGCCTCCTTATTAGCCTCTTGCAGGTAACAACAGCCAGCACAGTGGTGGGACCCTGACTTGGAAGGGTAGTATGACTGGTATCTCAGACTTTGGCCACTGCCCTGGGGCTGGGTGCTGATCAGGCTGAGGGCTGTGGAGGGCTGCAGACGCCCTTGCCACGGTCGCCTAGCTCAGCACCCGTGTGCAGCAGGCACACGCACACGGTACCATAGTTCCTTTCTCTGAGTCAGTTTGTAGTGGGATGCTGGCTTTTCCCTGGACGACGCTGCCCTTCTGGGCATGCGTCATTCTCAGACTGCCCCACCTGGCCAGAGTCCTTGACTTTGAAACACGAGGATGGGAGTCAGTTTGTCCTTCACAGTGCCTCGTGGTGCCTCTGTTGTCCCATCAAGCACAGAGAGAACTCTGCTGAAATCGCTTCTCGTAGCCCTCTCCTCTGAGGGCCTTGGGAACTCATTTCAGGATAAGTCGTGGTTTTATTTCCCAGTCTTACAAAGATGCTATTTGAATTTGTGCATGTAGCTGTGACAGTAAAAACAGGATTTATAATGCTGGGGATTGAAGAAGAGTTTTGCAACTCACCCCAAAGGAGAAGTATTGAATTTGTCAGCTTCCCCCTGACAATGGGGATTGATGGCACTCCACCACACTGGTGACCACGTGGGGACTGAAATAGATCATTGTGCAGGGAGGAAGTGGCAGGGCGTGTATCAAAGGCTCCCTGCTTCTCTCCATTCTTGGCCGAAGGGCTGCCAGGTGTAGGCTGGATGCTGATTGATAAAGCCCCCCTGTGGGAAATGGGCTCATTGAGAGGCCCAGGTGCAAGTCCTGTAAGCTGGGAGTGGGGACCACCTGCTTACACTGGAGGGCCAGCACGGGGAGCAGGCAGTGCGCGGGCAGCAGGTCAAAGCTTCCCTACTCATGTGAGGACAGACTAAGCCCCACCCCATCCCCCAGCAACCTTTCTGGCTGGGGATGGTGGGTAAAGGGCGGATCTGGGAAGGGGCTCTAAAGAGAAATGAAAAAGAAAGCAGAAGAGGGAAAAAAGAATAAAAATGAGGGAGGCCACTGAGAGGACCATGGGAGATGGGAAGAAGGGAGGTGGACCCAGAGGGCAGGACGTTGGAGACAATGTTCGTGGAGGTTCAGTCATTTCTTCCCTGATCGGGCAAATCTTTACGTTCTTCTGACAGCGGTCCTGGCGTGAGAAGGTGCCGTCAGACGGGGGGAGAAGTTGACCACTGTGCTCTGATGTGGTTCCTCCTCCAGGGACAAGTGTGGCTCAGTGGGTGAGTGTCAGACTGCGAACTGAAGGGTCGCCAGTTCAATTCCCAGTCAGGGCACGTGCCTGGGTTGAGGGCCAGGTCCTTGGTGTGGGGTGCACAAGAGGCAACCATACATTGATCTCTGTCTCTCTCTCTCTTTCTCCCTCCCTTCCCCTCTCTAACAACACGTAAATAAAACCTTTTAAAACATAAGATGTATTTTTGTTTCTACCTAAAAGAATGAGGAAAAAGAGGCCTTTCGCCTGTTGTTCTGTGGTTTCTAGAGCTGTCTAGGGTGGGTCTGTGGATGGAGGAACTCTGGCTCTTGCCTAACAGCATGCCGCATACGACAGAAATGGAACCGCCTGTCTTTGAGAAAACCACTTGGCCCTCCTATGGATGGAGGGTGTCTTGAAGGGCAACCGGATATTTCTAAATTTGCTAAGACCTACTTCTCTCCCATGCGCTCAGATAATACTACTTCAGGGTAGCTCCAAATGTGGTTGCTAGCTCAGCAAGTTAAGCCGGCAGTCGTACAAGTCATGGGGAAGCTGAAGTGGTCCCCACGGGGCACGAGAGTGGGATGCAGGTGGAGAAGAAACTTAGCTTGTGAGTTGGGACAGACTGCCCCAATTCGAGGGCACTAGCTGGGACACCATCTAGGGGCCAGGTGGTACCTAAGGTGGACCTCTCAGAGTGTGGTTTCTGCAGGTGTAGCTGTCGACCTGTGGGGCCACAGGAGAATTCTGTGGGTGGGTGCTCAGGGGCAGCATCTCAGAGAGATGATATATAGCCCACCAGATTCTAGACAGTCTCCAGATGCAGTGGGCTGTAAGGGGCCATGGGTTCTTCCCGGTAACCAGAATGTATTCTCTGTCTGGGTGGTAAGGTCCCTGGAAAGCTGACTTCATTAAAGGTGGTCATTTAATGAGCACAGAATAAGCCTAAAGTGAGTAGGATTATTTGGATGAGACTTGGCTTTCCCCCCAAGCCCTGGGGCAGCCCAGGGTGTCACCATCCCCCCGACAGCAGCCCCTCTGGTCTGAGGCTCTGTTCACCCACCCAGGTCCTGCTGCAGGCCACCAATAGCTCTGGCCTCTGGAACTCCAGCATCCTTTGCTGCAGAGTCTGCCGACCATCTTTCCTTAGAGATACTACTGACATCACAGAACAGCTGTTGCCACAGGCGGCCCCACCCAGGCCTCACATGCCATTGTGAGTAGATTGATTCTGCTAAACTGTGAATTCTGGCGTGCAGGCTTCCCCTTCCTGCCAAAGTCATCTGTGTGCAGACTTTCTGGGGAATTTCCATGGCCTACCCATATGTTCTCTGCTCCTCTCTCCAGAGATATAATTGACGTATGACAACGTATAAGTTTAAGGTGCACAACATAGTGACTTTTTATGTGTATATTGCAAACTGATCACCACAGTAAGATCAGCTAACACATCCATCACCTCAGATAAATACATTTTTTTTTTTGTGGTGAGAGCTTTTAAAATCTATTCTCTTAGCAACGTTCAAATACATACTACAGTGTTGTTAACTATAGCCACGGCAGGATTGGTCTGTATTTTCACCAAAGTGAGGGAGGGGGGTCAGTGGCCTGACAGTAAGGGACCTTGCTGTGTGACTTTGGGCCAGCCTCTGGCCCTCTCTGAGCCTTCTTTTTCTTACCTGCTAAATGCAGGTTTGACACCAATTATCTCTGACCACCCACAATTCTACAATTCTAGGACTAAGAAAAGCAAGAAGGCAAAAGCAAGCTAGTATGATTTCCTCATCAGGAAAGTTTCAGTTTAATAATAACAAGAAAAAGACTCAAAGTAGTTGTCACCAGGTATTTGAGCTAGCTTTGCCAGGTCTGCGCTGGGAGCTCGGGGGAGGTAAAATCTTAGTAAATCCTCATCACAATCCTAGCAGGCGGGCACTGCATTTATTCTCATCTCCAGATGATGACAGGAGCGTCCTGGTGGTAGATAACTTGTGAAAGATCAGTGGGTTAACACACCGGGGCTCCGCTGCAGATTCTGCTGTCTCTGGGGTCCCCATTTCCCTCTGCGTTTGGGGAGGCCCGAGGGAATCTCAGACGCAGTCGTGGGTCCGACCCGCTTGTGTGCCAGGGCCGACTGCTCCATTCCGATGTGCCCTCCAGTGCTCAGACACCAGTATCCTTGCTACACAGGGTTTCAATTTTAAACGGACTTGCTTGCTTTCTCCCCGTTCTGCCTGAGGCAGCATAACTGAATAAATGTTTCTTATCATACACACTTAATTTCTTCTAGAAATGAAAGCGGTATGTCTCTCTACTTCTGTTGGTCAGGGCCAAAAGAATTCTTTCTCTCTTCTTGGGAGCCCAGAAATAAGTTGAAATTTAATTAAAAGTTTTGTGATTCAACAGCTGGAATGAGGATCAAGTAATAATGGAGCAACCGGGGAGCACCTGAGAAGAGTTCGCTCCTCTGACTGTCGCAGCCAACGCTCCAGAAGGTTCCCGGCACCCAGTCCACTCCCAGTGCCTTTCAGTTTCCCACTTTTAAGAGCCCGACGCCCCCGCACACCTCCTTTGCCTGTGCCATCCCCCTGCCCTAGAATGCCGTCCCCTCCTTTTTGCCTGGAGAGCCCCTCACCCTGACACACTCAGGTCAGGTGTCGCTGCCCTTGTGCTACCAATTAATGCAAATTATGCTGATTTGTTCACTTCCCTCATCTTTGGAATAAGCCTGGGTCTGCCCTCACAAGTCGTGTAGAGTATGTACATAATAAAGGCTTTGTGATATGCTACTTTCACACGCACGTGTCAGCAGCTTAAAAGTTCCTGTGCTCTTTGACCCCATTGTCCCGATGGTGTGCCATTTACTCAAAGGAAATAATTGAAGAAGAGAAAGTAAATCACACGCGTGTTTGGTAAATATTAGAAATAAGTGAAATGTTTAATGTATTTTGTTAATTGTGCTATTGCAGTTGTCCCATTTCCCCCCCTTTATTCCCCTCCACCCTGCACCCCCCTTCCACCCACATTCCCATACCCCCACCTTAGTTCATGTCCATGGGTCGTATAAATTTCTTTAAAATATTTTTTAAAGATTTTATTTATTTATTTTTAGAGAGAGGAGAAAGGAGGGAGAGAAATATCAATGTGTGGTTGTCTCTAATGTGCCCCTCACTGGGGATGTGGCCCAGAACCCAGGCACGTGCCCTGACTGGGAATTGAACCTGTGACCTTTTGGTTCGCAGGCTGGTGCTCAATCCACTGAGCCACATCAGCCAGGGCTAAATATTTTTTTAACTGTTCAAGTACAGTTGTCTCCATTCCCTTCCCATCTCCCCCACCCCCAGCCATCCCCACCTCCCATCCTCAATCCTACCCCTCTTTGGGTTTGTTCATGTATCCTTTATACATGTTCCTTGACAACCCTTCCCTCGTTCCCCCCTCTTCCCCCCTCCCCTCTGGTCACTGTCAGTTTGTTCTTAATTTCAATGTCTCTGGTCATATTTTGCTTCTTTGTTTTGTTGATTAGGTTCTATTTACAGTTGAGATCATGTGGTATTTGTCTTTCACCACCTGGCTTACTTCACTTAGCATAATGCTCTCCAGTTCCATCCATGCTGTCACGAAGGGTAGGAGCTCCTTCTCTCTTTCTGTTGTGTAGTATTGCATCGTGTGAAGGTACAGCACATGATCTGGATGGGACATGTTTTCTTTGCTCATTGATTCAACAAACATATTGCTAAGGAGGTATGGGAAGTACAGCACTGAGTCGAATGCCTTTAATGAGCACACAGCCTGGCAGAGCCTTCTGCAATGATAACCACACAACTACAGAGAAGCAGAGAGCTGTGTGTGGCTGAACATTAAGAGAAAAAAAGCAGATTACAGCACTGTACGTTATGATTGCAGTTCTAAACATGCGAGGGTGTGAACAAGCTCTGATTGAGCAAAGGACAATACTGCATGGTTGGATTGTAGACGACATTTTCTTTAGCATTATCAGAGTTATTTTTCAAGCTTTAGACCATTCTAAATGTTTACTGAACAAAGAAAGCTTCTCCTGTGGCCCTGGCTCTCTAGCCTGGCAGTGGCCTGAACGATGTTGTTACCTGCAGATGAGCAGGGGTTTGCCACAAGATTGGGAGGGAGCATTCAAGGCAGTCTGGAGGGCTGGGCCAGGGGAGGCTACCATGCACCCAGGAGTGTCCACGGAGAGCCAGCCTCCTCTGTGTCTGCACTACAGATGACTGCAGGCTCCTTTGGGCTTTAAGCATGGTGCCAGGTGGGGGACAAGCTGAAGTCTGAGTGTCAGAAACTGCAACAGTTGGTAGCTGGTTCTTTATGCTGCTAACAATGCTACCAATGTGAAAAGTGCCACTCTCTCTGTTGCACAGATGAGGAAACTGAAGCTCTGTTGGCCCTAAGCTGCCCTGAGGGTAAGCGATAGAGAGCTGGGATTGGAAACTCTTCTCTGTTTGGGCCAGGGTTCTTTCTGTTTCTCTCATTGGGCCCAGGAGCAGGTGAAGATACATGAAGCAGATGGAAGGCATCTAGCTGACAGGGTAAGTGAAGTCCTTTGAAAGGAGGAGGCGATGGGGAATCTCTTGGAGGGACCACATGACAGAGGGGCTCAGACACTGGCCATTTGAGTTTGGACTTGAGGCAGGTGGCAATGGGGGGCCTTTGTAGGTTTGGGGACACGAGAGAAAGAGTATATTGAAGAAGAGGCCAGTGGTGTGGACTGGCTGGTGTGATGGGAGGAAAGGCTGGGCCAGGCAAAAAGTGCAGTTGGTGGGCGGCTCTTGTTCTTCGTGATCAAAACAGTACCCACCCCTCCAACTTCTTGTAAATATGTCTTGTTGGACCTCTAGCCATAAGATTGGAACAGAAACTGCCATCTTATCTGTCCTTTGTCCATGGATACCACCACCTGATTCAGGGATGGGCATCTGGTACACATTTGGCCAATCAGAGCCCTTCCCTGGAAATTTTGACCTTGAGACCAGAGAGGGAGGAATGGGTCTCAGTTCCTTTCTGATGACAGAGCTGTGCTATGCGAGCCTGGCCTCTGTCACCACTCAGAGATGTGAGAGTCAGAGAGGCAATCCTGGCTGGGTTCAAGCCGGGTTTCCATGCACTCTGGGGGCTCAGCCACCCCCTCGCTGGTGCCCAGAGTGACCTATACTCACCCCTCCTTCTTAGCTAAGCTAGTCTGAGTCAAACCTTTGCCAAATCAAAAAGCCCCAACTGTTACAGTAAGAGACATGCCTGCCCTTTATCATTCAAATTTTGAGCACAGTTTTCAAAAACCACCTTAAGTAAGGTGCTTTTTTGGAGGGTAATTGGGCCCATTATTTCTTGCATGTAAAAAAGAAAAATAAATGTGTTCTCATTTTTTTCAGTGTCAGACTCAGGGGACCCAGGCCCTCTGTAGGGACAAGGCTTTGGGGATCTCTTCAGAGGGCAATGGACGCATCTCCATCACTGGTGTAGTAAGTCGCGTTGCTGCTCAGCACACTTTCCCTCCTGCTCCTCTCTGATTCAGAAGCAGGGAACGTGGCATGGACGGAACCACCGCACACCACAGCCAGGCATTTCCTATACACGTGGCGAAGATATCTTCTGAACTTCTCTCCAGCAAATGCATAGATAAAGGGATTGAGACAACAGTGGATAAACGCAACCGTCTCGGTCACATTGAGGGCCAGTTTCAGATCCCACTTCATGTCACAACTGGGAAAGAAGTTGTAGAGGTTGAGCGTCTCCAAGAAAACCATGACGTTGTAGGGTGTCCAGAAGAGGAAAAACACGATGACCACCAGAAAGATCAGTTTAATGGCTTTAGCTTTCTTGTTGTTCTTGCAAGAAAACAGCGTCTGTAGGATTCTGAAGTAACAGTAACTCATGATTAGCAGGGGGAGCAGGAAGCCAAGAATATTTACTTCCATGTTTCGGAGCACAGGCCAGATGCCCTGTAGGATCTCAGGGTAGTCCCCAAAGCATTCGTTTTCCGTAAGTTTTGTGAACATGAACTGGGGTGCTGCCACCAGAATGGCGGCTGCCCAGACGCCTAGGCTGATGACGACGCCGTGCTGCACGGTCCGGCTGTTCATGGAGCTGGCGGCCAGGACAATGGCCTGGTACCTATCGATGCTGATGATGGTGATGAAGAATATGCCTCCAAAAAAGCCAATGAAGAAGAAGGCGGTAGTGAGTTTGCACGTGGCGTTATGAAAGCCTTGATCTCGTATCTGATAGTGAATCCAGAAGGGCAAGGTGACGACAAAGAGCAGGTCGGACAAGGCCAGGTTCAGGAGGTACATGTCGGTGATACTCCTGGGCTTCCGGCTGTGGGTGAGGGCAAACACCACCAGCAAATTTCCCACCAAGCCAAAGGCAAAGACAAGGGAGTACACTATGGGCAGGAAGGTGGTCCCGAAGCCCACGATGTCCCCCATATCACAGGCTTCTGCACTCTCATCGTACTGAAAGGTTTCTGAAACCAATTCAGGCAGGAGGGTGGGCATGGTGAGGGCCTGGAGCAGGAGGGAAAACAAGGAACAGGGTGAGTTCTCAGAGAAACTAAGTCAGAATTCTGTCTGTCCTCGTACATGCTGTTAGGGACAAATAGTGGTTGGTGCATAACCTATACATTTCCCAATGTCACATATGCAGTCTCGTTGTATCTCTATGACTGTCTCTGTTGGAGGCTGTAACTGACTCCTTTCACAGAAGAGGAAGCCAGGTCTCCGAGAGTGACTTGTCCAAAATCACCCAGTCTGTGGGTCACCCCGCATTTGAATCTAAGCTTTTTGAAGCATAAGACAAACCTTTTTTTTTTCTCATATTTTTTCAAAATTTCTCCAAAAGTAGCTGGCTTTACCAGTGTGTGGATAGGGGAGAGAGGACCATGGGCAAGGAGGTAAGGGGTGAAGCCCTCATTCACACTTCCAGTCCCAACTTCCTAAAGCAGTTCTCCACCCTGTTCCCTCATTCCTACCTCTTCCACCCTCTGGACCTAATGTCTCCTGCATGAAGCCGAGACTGGGGAGAGGCCCCAGACACTCTCCAGGGCCCTCCTCAGACCCACACCCAGAAGTCCTTGTCTTTGTTTTCTGGAGCCATTTTTCCCCTCTTCCTCTCAAAACTGATGAGTCCTCCTCTTCTGTAAGGGGTAAGAGTCACCTGCTCTGTGGTGACTACCTTGTCTTGCGCCCAGGACTTTTCCAGTTTTAGCACCCAAAGCCTCCCCTGTTGGGAATCCCTGCCTTCTAAGCAAACCCAGATGGTGGGTCATACCGTGGCTCCTAGACCCGAGCAAGCGTTGCCGCCCTCCAGGCCTCTGCAGCCAGGGAAAAGGGCTGCTTGGTCCCCAATGAAGGGCTGTGCTCAGCCTGCTGCACCAGCCTGGTGTGGCTCATCCACTTGGTTATTAGCAGCCCCACACTTTCCTTCCGCCTGGCCCTCCCCACTCTTCTTACTTCCTGTTTCCTCCTGAACAAAAATGGAAAGAGAAGGCATTTCTGCACAGGTTGGAAAGTAACACCTGTCCCATTTCCCCTCCCCTCCCCACCAGGGCTCACTCCTCATTCCTTCCAGAGGCTACAGGCGCAGCCTCAAACCAACGCTGGGGCCCGGGGCTCCTGCTCTGCCTGGTGGTACCACAGACGGGCACCTCAGAAACCCCAACCATAGGCGGGGCACACCTCCCGGTTGTCACTGCATCCCTCCCCACCACAACTAAAAGTTGCGCTCACATTTCTTCAACCAAGGGAGTTTTCACACCCCACCACTTCCTTTTCATGCTGGCTTCCCTCAGTTGGTGAGGGGCCAAGGTGAGGTCCCACCCACCCATGCAGAGATGGGCCCTGCCTTGTGTCCAGGCCCATTTTTGCATCTGACCCAGACCATGCCAGGACCGAGTGGGCCAAAGTTCTGACCTGGGTCGTCTCAGGCTGGGAGGGAGTTCTCATCCCCAGCAAAAGTCTGTGTTCTTTGCTTTAGGCTGCAGGGCCCTTTTCTCAGACACGAACCTCTGGCAGTGACCTTAATCGATAACATTTCAGTTGAACCATATAAAATGGCTGATATGCCACCATTTTGAACCACATGAAGGTTAGTTTCGAATGGTGCCAGCGGAGAGGGGGGAGACAGGAATCGCTACTTGGTGCCCCTGGCTGGTGCCAGGTGCATGTCTTCCCAGACATGCAGATGGGAGGGTGTGCAGTCAGGCCCTTGGTGGTCATAATTCGGGATCCCGGGGCAAAGATCCTTCTCCCTCCTCTTCCTCCCAGTGAAAGGAGCTGCTTTGCTGACCTAGAAAGGAGGCCAAGGTCAATACAAATCACGGTGCAGCTTTTTGAGTTCTTGCGCTCCATCCTGCAGCCCAGGAACTTTGTGCATTTGGATCGGCCCGATTTTGCCAAATGTGCATGAGTTGGGTTTGATTTCTGCTCTTGGTCCTCACTGTGCCCTATACACAGGGACCTCCTATAAATCTCCAGGCAGGTGTCCTTCGGCCATTGAGGAAGGAGAGCAGGTGATGGGCAGAAAGAGCGAGGGCTGCAGACTTGGGCTCTCCCGAGGTGGTATCCCTCGTGTGCCTTCTCTGACCTAGTGACCTTGGGTGAACTTGGAACTTCCGGGCCTCATATTCCTCATCTGCAAGATTGGGGCTCATTCTCATGACTGCTCACGGTGCCATTTTAAAGTGAGCACCTGGCACAGTGCATTGTATACAGTAGGCACTTAATAAATACATTTGGTGAGAAAGCAGAAGCACTTTGAACATTTGGAATCATCCAGGCAGCCCGTGGACTCTCATGTTTCACTCCCACCCAAATTGTGAATATTTGGTGTGTCATGGATATTTTATTATTTTTCACCTGAAATAAAAAATGATTTCTTTACAGATTTTTTTTTTTGAGGGAAGAGGGTGAGAGGAAGAGGGAGCAAGCCAGGCTTTACTGAGCTTGTGCTAAGGCCCAGAGGGGTGAAAGAAGAGACCCATCAGACTCACTGATAAACACTCCACATTATTATCTATTTAGTTCTCTCTGCAACTCTGAAGGGAAAGCCCTGTGTTTAATTCACTGCCCCGCCGAGTGGCTCCAGGGATATTTGTGATGAGAGGGAGGGAAGGCTGAGACAGGAGCTGGGAGATGGTAGGGATAGAAATAGACAGTTGACTTCCAGGCTGAGTGGCAAGGAGGTCCAAATGCAGCTCCTCACCATGCTGAGGGCCCTGGCTCAGCGCAGCCACACACACAGCGATACTTTTTCTAATTGGCACCCAGACACCAGATAAGCCAGGGGTAGCCCTGGTTGGAGCAGTTCAGCATCCATTCAGCAAGCACATAGAAAGTGTCCAGGGGCACTGCGCTCAGCACGGAGGGGGCACATGGAGAGATCGGTCAGGCGTAGTCTCGGCCACAAAGGGGCTTGTCATCTCAGCAGGAAGACTTCACACAGACCAAGACTTTGATAAGGACAGAGCTCAGGCATGTGCCAATTTATCCTCAAGATGAAATGCCATTTCAGATATGCTTGGGAAGGGGTGATTGTGCCTGACTGTTGGCCTCATTGCTTACTGCAGTCAGACCAGTCAGTCAGGGGCATCGGTCTAGCTTGGGACCACTCCCTGCTATCCAGAGGGTCCGCTCAGGTGAGGGTTCAGCTCACTGGTGGCTCAGCATTACCAGCAAAGACCCCAGAAGTGTCCCAGCTCCCACTGCTCTGCCTCAGCACATGCACATAGTAGGCACTTCCTCAGCATGCGGGAGTCCTGCTATTAGCAATTCTACACCATGATACAGAGGAATCAATGGAGGAACACAGCTTTCAATGAGCTTCTCAAAGCCTACTATTCTAATATAATAACAACAGTATGTCGTGCATGCTCAGTAAATGGTAGCCAGCACATAAAAGGACTCAAAAGGATAATAATCCATAAAAGGATTATTATCTCTATGGGCAAGTAGATGCACTCAGAGAGGGTGAGCAACTTACTTAAGGTCACACAGCTGGCATGTGGCAGGGCTGCAGTTTGGGCCCAGATGTGACCAGTCTCAGAATCTTTTCCCAACTTTGCATTATACCCCTTCCCCTGTCCCAAGACTATAGGTTCTTAAGAGAAGAACGGTGGGTGTCCTCTTCGGCTCTGTAGGCCACTGCAACAGGGGGAGAGATCTGGCACAGAGCAGATGCACAGGAGGGGACACTTGTAGGAGAATGAATACTGTGCTCCAGACCTTCATCCCAAGGAGTTCTGTGTGAGTAGTGGCAACAGCAGGCCTTTAATTGCCCCTTTCCCAGAGGCATTCACAGGGCACACGGGTGTCCTTGCAGATCATGGGCCAGAGACCCTTGATCTCTGAGAGCTTAGTGGGTCCTGAGGATGTTGAATGAATGAATGAGTGAGCGGATGAATGAATGAGTGAGTGAATGAGTGCATGTGTGAGTGAGTGAACAAAAGAATGAATGCAAGGCCTAGAGGAGTGAAAGAAGAGACCCATCAGCCTTCCAGTCCAGAGCCCCAGGAGGCGGCACAGGTCCACCAGCTCTCCAAAGAGAAAACAGCTTAGAAAAGATAGTCACTCATCTTGACATACTCTTTTATTGCGTGGCTGTTGCACATAGCTGGTCAGGAGACAGATGCCAGCATGAGCCATTTTGGCTCCTTCTTCTGTGCAGACGTCAAGGCCCAGCTGCTGCCGTGACTGTATGACTCGGGGGTGGCCCAGGGTTTTGTGTGGTTAGGAAGGGAATTTGCAGTCTGCCTGAGCCCTTGAGCCAGTTCAAACCCAGCCTTGCTAGACACAGGCCTGGAGCACGTGAGGGTGCCATTTGCATCAGAAACCTGACTGCAGGAGGGACTTCTCCTTCACTGAATTATTCCATTGAACTTGACAGCCTAATCAAGGGACCTTTTTAGGAAAGGTGAGCCTGAGCTGGGTGGACCTTTTCTTTCTGGATCCAGGATTGGGAGATAAGACTAGAGATATGGCCTCCAGGTAGCAGATGGGAGTAGGGTTGGTTGTGGGGATGGCCTTCAGGGGAGGTCAAAGGGCTGTCGGGGGTCAAACTGGCTTCCACTTAGGCTGGACACTGGCTTTCCTGGTCCCTGAGAGCACCAGGAATCCAATGAGGTGAGCCTCAGCTAGGTAGGTTTCACATGGACACGATTGCAAGGGGAAGGGTGCATGCCTGGGTGAAGTTCATGCAGACTGCCAACCGAGGCTGCTCTGCACAGCTTGGGGCAGAAGCCAGCGAGAACGATCTCCCCTGACTGTTGTGGGGCCTCCTCACACTCTTTTCCATTACATCAAGATCTGACTAAACAGTGTTGAGCTTTTAAAGAACCTTCCGCTTGCTTTCCCTGCCCAGCCTTTTCTACTTCCTCTGGTCTGCTTCCTGTTCTCAAGCCCACTCATTTATTTTTTTAACTTGTTTTTTTTTGGGGGGGGGCACCATTACCCACTGTTTCCAATCAGCTTCCCTTTTTTGCACTTCCCCCCTTAGGTAGCCCCAATCCTTGTCTCCTTCTATCCAACCTTCTCTTCAGGTTGTGTCCCCTTTTCTTTTGGTTCCCAGTTCTGCTTACAGTTTGCTAGATCCGGTGCATCTTCTTCTGTGTATTTGTTTGTTGACCCTCCTCCGTCTCTATTTATGACTTTTTAGGCCCCTGAGTGAAAACTAAAGGGGTTGAGGTGCAGTCTAATGTAAAAAAAAATCAAACCAAAACAAACCAAAATCAAACCAAAATCAACCCAAATCAAAACCAAAACAAAAGAAAAAACAAACCCCGTGAGGTTTAATTTCTTTTTCCTTTGGACCAAAGGAAACTAGAGAATTGCTTGGGCCCTGACACCAGCCTTCCCCGGGGGGNTTCTGTGTATTTGTTTGTTGACCCTCCTCCGTCTCTATTTATGACTTTTTAGGCCCCTGAGTGAAAACTAAAGGGGTTGAGGTGCAGTCTAATGTAAAAAAAAAAACCCAAATCAAACCAAAACAAAAGAAAAAACAAACCCCGTGAGGTTTAATTTCTTTTTCCTTTGGACCAAAGGAAACTAGAGAATTGCTTGGGCCCTGACACCAGCCTTCCCCGGGGGGATGCCTTCATGCCGCTGCTGTTCCAGAACCCACGGTTAGCCTCAGAAAGCCCCTGGTTAGAAGGCTAAGGCGCTGCCCTTCCTGGGTGCGTGCTAGGTGTCACGCGCCCTATGCACGATCCTTTTTCATTCTCTCCATGGCCCTGCAGGAGAAGCGATTACCCTCCCCCCTGGACAAATTAACTGACGGCCACTCAGAGAGATTTGGGAAACTTGTTTAAGAGAGCCGTAGAGCCAATATCTGCCCCCAGATGCGTCTCTCCACCCCACTGGCGCGGCACGAGGCTTTCCCTCATGGAGAGAGGTGCGGCTTCCTGTGGCTGCTTCTCTAGAACGAGAGCCGGCACCCCATGGAAAGAAGACGCCCGCGAAGCAAGCCGAACACTTCCTGGGGTTCTGCCTTCCGGACTTAGAACCTGGTATTTGACACTCTGTGAATCGATGGGCTGGCAATGGAGGGTGGGGGCTTATTTCCTGCCTTGAGATATATGGTGCTGCTTTTCGGAGCCGTGTACCTCATAGGGGCCCACCCCATGATGGCTGGGGGACCCTGGGCAGCTCACTCCCAGCTCTGCCTCAGTTTCTTTATGTGTGAAAGGAAAGGCTTGGAGCGGACCATCTCTGAGGGCCTGGTCAACTCTGGCATGTTCAGTTTTTCAGCAAGAACCAAGCAAAAGGAAATCTTTTCCTTCCTTCCTTCTTTCCTTCCTTCCTTCCTTCCTTCCCTCCTTCTTTCCTCTTTCTCTCTTCTAGAGGGGAAAAGAGAGAAAGAGAGAAAGAAACATCAACCGTCTGCCTTCTCATATGTGCCCAACTAGGGAGCAAACCTGCAACCCAGGCATGTGCCCTGGCTGGGAATCAAACCCATGAACTTTTGGTCTACAGAACAACACTCCAACCAACTGAGCCACACTGGCTGAGACAAGAAGGAAGTATTTTTATAGAGCAACATGAGTCCTGGGTCAGTGAAAGTGTGACCTGGTGTCAATAGAAGTGGCTGTCCAGCAGCCCGCCCAGGGGACATGAAGCTTCTGGACTTGCAGACTACCAGTCAGTGGTTCAGATGAAAGCTAGAGAAGTTGATTTCAAGCCCTGACAAGTCTTGAACTTCACCTTGTTCCAGAGGGGAAGGTCCTCTGTCTGGCCCTGAGCCCACACCCCCAGCTGTTTGGGCCCCTGAGTTTTACCAGGTCCGGATGGTTTTCCCATTTACACTGATGGCTTTTTTTTTTTAAATGAACACCCTCCCCTAGGATGCAGGAAGAACTAAAATATTTGTGTCCAGCTAATCTTACCTAAAGGATGGTGAAATTTTTTAAAAAAAGTAAAATAATTTTCATGAAAAAATTTCTCCCTGTTGAAAATAAAGGAAGAGAATCCTCCTCCTGCTTCCTTTTTCTTAGAATGTTTACTTTAGAAAACGTGTAAGTAGTCTCTCATGTCTTCAAAATGGAGTTATGTAGCCTTTTGAAATGTGATTGGTTCTCCTGTCAGCTTTATCACTCAGGACTGTCTTCCTCAAGGACCTGGGAGACATCATGGAAATGCAAACATCAAAAGACAGCCCCCCCCACCCCCGCTCTTTCCTGAGAAGTTAGGAGCGGGTGTGCGGCCCCAGGTTGCATAACTACCTCTGATCATAACGATATGAGAAATGTATTTCTTCTCTGGATGGAGCCCATTGGCTAACACCTATGGCGACCGCAGTTACCACCCTGAAGCTGGGATGAACTACGTGTGACCGCCAAGTTTTCTTACGGGAAGACTAGTTTATCTTGAGAACATGTGTGAGGGCTCGCATCTGCTTGGCTGCGTGAAGGGTGAGAGTTTTCCTTTTCTGTCTTTATAGTCTCTTAGCGGATTGCCACGTGATACACCTCCCATTCTGGTTTGATGCTTATTCAATAACAAAAGTGTTTTCTCTCTCTACTCTCTTTGTGGAGAGGTTTTCCTGGATTGGATTGGAGAAGAGTTTGTTTTGGCTTTATGTCCCCAACACAAGGCACTCTGCTAAATGCTGAGGAGGTAGAAAGGTTTAAGATCTCTGTAAAATCTTATTGTTTCATGACAAATACAAGAAAAGTTATGGGGAACCCAAGAACTGGACCGTTTCACTGAGTCTTAAAGGCTGGAAGGGTCTCCCTGGTAGACAGAGGTAAAGACGGGAACTGGCAGGTGGAGTTGAAGCCAAGGGCACTGAGGGGTCTGAGCATGGGGTGGGGGGCGCTCCTGAGACCAAGGCTAGGCCAGGGGGTGTGATGTAATATGCTAGAAACAGAAAGACATGAGGATGGTGGGGTTAGGAGAGGCAGGTTTGTCCCCAGAGCATTCAGGAAAATCCAGTTTTGCCTGAGTCAGGGTTCCAGGAAGGATGCCAGGAGAGCCAAGACCAAGGAGGCAGAAGAGGGGTAGGCAGAGGAGCCTCGGATTCTGCACTAAGGAACTCTAGGGAGAAATTAAAAATAACTTTGAAATAGGCCAGAAAAGTTACTTGTGTCCTACCTAGCACACCCCTCTGGGCCACCTCCCCCTCCGATTGTCCGAGCTGACTGACTACTCTGTAACAGACTGGTAGCCATGCTGTGATTCTCGCTGATGGGGCTAGAAACCGTGTCTGGGGGTGCTGCCCTCAATAAGCGCCTTGCAGAGAGGGACCAATGTTGCATCTCTCTGTACGTTTGGCTCCGCAGGTCTGGAAGTGTCTCATCTGTGCTATCGCCGAGGCTCTGGCCTGTCCCTTCTCACTGCTGTCCAGGACGCCACTGTGTATATGTTCCACCCCTGCTATCAGGCTGTGACGATGCACAGCGGGGCTCTCATTTTGAGGTCACCCGAATAACATTTGTGCGCATGCGTCTGCATCTCCGACCACATGGGTACGTTTTGGAAATAGGGACTGAAAGGCAGACGGCTGCATGAGTCCGAATATACTGGGGAGGGGCAGCTGGGTGTCCCACATCCCAATGGTAATTCACCTTGTTTAGTGAGGCACATCTAGGGGGTACAAGTAGAAGAACCAGCAAGGAGTAGTGACCGTAAAAGTCAGGATCGTGGTGACTTCTGGGAGGGGTGGGTGGTGGTCAGGGAGAGACCTGCGGAGGCTGCTGGGGGCTGGCCAGGATGTCTCCATTTGTTATAATTTGTTAACCTGCACACTGTTCTGTGCAGGTTAGAGTGTATGTCTCACCATACACATAAGTTTAAGGAAAAGGCAAAAAAGAAAAAGGGGGTCTGATATTTAAAGAGATGTAATACAGATTTTCTTCCTACCGAGGCTCGCGATCCAAAATAGCTGCGTTTTGGCCAGGCCCAAAGATGAGGGGGTTGAAGCACCTCCTGTGTCTGGAGAGCCAGGAGAGTCCCAGCCCCCGGATGCCTGCACGCTCTGAGCCCCCAAAGCGGCCAGGCAGCCTGAATGAGGGTCAGGCTGGAAGCCCCGGGCTTTCCTTGCCGGTCCTGGGCAGACTCAGTGACTCAGGAGAATGCAAGCGTTGGGGATCCCTGGACTGTTCTGTTGGGAATCCGGACCAGTCCTGGGAAATGTCAGCTGAGGCCTGGCCTGTGCCGCCTGGCTCCTAACCGTGACCTGTTGTGGGACACCAGGTGTGCCTCTTCCTGCCAAACTCGTCCACTGCAGGGGCTGCTTCTAAACATTGTCAGGGGGAACCATTTGAGACTGATGCAAATCGGGGAGCTGAGGACTCGTCCCGGGTCAGAGGCTGGGCTGGGGAGGAGCAGCCACAGGTCCCACGTCTTGGGAAGTCTGTTCTTTGAGGTCAGGGTTTCTGACACTGTTACCCTTCTGAAGCTCCATGGAGGTGAGTGGGGTGCATCCTGGGGGGTGGAGGACGGGTGGGGAAGGGAATGGAAGGTGGTCCTGTACTGGGTCAGCTCTAGCACATTCCTTCCTCTCCTACCCCTCACAGCCTCACTCGGAGGTAGCCAGTGATGTTGAATTGCACAAACTTCCTGAGCCTCAGTTTCCCATAATGCCAACATGTATTGTTTCTTGAGCTCCAAATAGGGGCCAGGGAATGTGGTCGAAATTTTATATACCATGCCTTAACCTTCACAGAAACTCAGCCTGGACCCATCACCTGGTTTCAAATCAACTCCTGGCTGATATCTATGTTAAAACTGGGGCTTGAGGTTTAGCAAGGTCAAATGCAGAGCCAGAGCTTTGTTCCAAAGCCAAGCTGTCTCCCCCGACCCTCATCTGCAAAGTGGGGAAAGTGGCAGTTGTCGATACGGGGTATGGCTCACGTGTGGCAGACACACAGTAGGTCTCCCTTCCCAAGGATGTGGGGAAGAGCCCGGTCGGCCTGCGAGCGAGGAGGAATCTCACGGAACCCACTCATAGCTCCTTTCTTTCCAACAACATGAAGCTCTTGAACCTGAGGGTCCTCGCCATGACTATACTGGTGTATGGCGATACTGAGCATCAAACTTGTGCCAGCAATGTATTGATTAAAGTTGTTTTCATTAGAAATGCAATGGGTGCTCATACAAAAATGCATGGAAATAAAAGGAAAAAACAAAAACAAAACCACGAATTGTTTCACTTCCTAGATTTAACCGCAGCTAGCTTTTAGCTTTTTAAATCAATCTTTCTGTATTGTTTTCATATTCATATGCTCATATGAAGTGTATTATATTTAAAGGAAGGTGCTATTTTCATTATGAAATTTTACTTTTATTATAAACTTTAAAACATACACAAATGCAGAGAGATCCCCCATGCACTCCTCACCCAGCTTCAACACAAGCCTCTCCCGGTCAGTATTTCATCCATTCCCCACCTCACGTCCTGCCGGACTGTTTAAAAATGGACCCAGGCATCATAGCATTTCGCTCATACACAGTTCATTGTGAGTCTCTAAAAGAATGACTCCTTTCTTTAAAAAGAAAAAACAACTTTCATATGATTTCTTACTGTAAAAAGTTAACAATAATCCTACAATGTCATTCAGATGCACTTTTAAATGATGCTTCTTTTTTTTAGTTAATGCCAAATCCCGAGCATTTCTCCATGTCCTTACTAATGCATCTGGTCATATTCTAGCATGTTGAGCGTATCGTTAACGATTTAATCACTCATTCTCTACCAGCCACCAACTCCTCAAAGCCCCCTGAACATTTAAGCTGAGACACACTCGGTAAAGGGTCTTCCTTGTTGGCAAAGCAAACCAGCATCATTACCCTACTTTGACCTCTGACCACAGTGCCCTGCCCCACGCACCCACAGGTGCTGATCTCCCGCCCACAGGTGCCGATCGAGTCCTCCGCTCCTACCTGGGCTGGGCTTGGGAAGGGAAGCTCCGGATGTGCCAATCAGCCACCCTGTCCCACGCAGGCTCTGCCAGAGAGCATTTCCCTTTTCCTTCCCACTGAGGGCATCTTTATTTGCAAAGTTAGCCAATAGTGTCTGGTTTCCTGTGAGGTAGGTTATCGCTAGACGCTGCTGTAGGCAGGCTCGAAAGCCCAGGCTGGAGGCCACCTGACCACAGAAGGGTCTAGACCACCTGAGCCTGGGGGCAGACCCAGAGGGGGCTGTAGGGAGAGATGACTTGGGGGCTGTGTTTTTTACCCAGACATGGGTAGAGGGTGGGGATGGTACAGGTCTCTTTAGCGGCGTGCCTTCAGGCGAGCTGAGAAAACCCACGAGGCATCAGTTTTCCTGTGCGAAACAGGGATCCCAGTTTAGTCACCGGAGAGGGTTGGGGTGCAGAGTCCCTGAGCTACAGATTTTCTCCTCTCAGTGTGGTCCCAGCTGGGAGCTTATTAGAAATGCAGCGCCTCAAGCCTCACCCTAGACCAACTAAATTTGACTCTGCACTTCAGTGGAATTCTCCAGAGATTGGTAAGAGCACTGAGTTTGAGAATCATTGGCACAGGAAGCTCCTAGTCAGTGCCTGGCATCTGGTAGATGCTTACTAATTATGTTTTTATGCACCTCTCTCCCTCAAGGCATTTCATGGCTCCCTTTGCCCTTCTTCCCAGTTACCCCAAATTACGTACACGGTAGGCAACCTGGCCCAGCTCCTTGCCGTGGTATCTCTTACTGCCATCGCTGCTGCAGCTGGATGGGTGCCAGCTGGGACCTGACTCCTCCAGGGCACATTCCTGCTCCTTGCCCCAGCCCACTTGTTCTGAGGACAAGGTGCGTCACCGGCACCGTGGCCTTAGCAGCCTGATGCATGTTCAAGGCAAATACTACTTCTGGTCCATCCCTGAGCCAGGGCCTAGCTGGGGTCTGGTCCTTGGAGACCCTCAGCGCACATTGCTGAAATGATTGTGATCCCTCCCAAGCCTCCCCGGGCTCCTCCCTGCCCACCTGGCCGCCTGCACCCCTGCACTGCCTTCGCTCTGGTTGCTGTGGTCTCCTGAGGTCAGCGGCGTCCTGTATGCTCTCCACTATGCTTCCTCTTCAGTCCTGTCATGGCCCAGCTGGGACAGGGCTGTGGGCTGGGGCTGCAATGCCGCAGGCTGGGGGACCAGCTAGGGTTGGGGGAAGCCCACCCCTGGTTTCCTTCCTTTGTTCATCCCTGGTCTCAGTGCCCTTGACTCCCCTCCCACTTCCCCAGTGCTCCTTTCTGGAATGTAGCCAACACCCTTTCTCTCCTTTGGTCACATACCCCTCAGGGACAATCTCACCTACGCCCTGTCAGTGGCCACCTCTGAGATCTGATTCCTACATCTCTGTGTCCAGTGGGGCCTGTATGGCCTCCAATGCCCCTCTGTGTCCTTCACACCTCTTGTCATTTCACCCCAGTGACCGTTCTCCACCCCAAGGCCAGGGAGCTCTTTCTAGAACCCAAACTGCCGACTTCAATGCTCCAGGGGCCCTGCTCACTGATGTTCAAGTCTCGGCTTGTGGGCATGGCCTTGACGTGGCCCCACCCCTCGGAGGTTCCCATTGGCTGCAAGCAACCCTGGCGCCTCCCAGTGCCTCTCCGGGCCAGCGCACCTCCCTTCCCACCAGGCTAGCAGGCCTGCAAGTCAACCATCCCCTCCTTGGAAGCTAACAGCTAAGGCTTTCTTGTTGCACAGATGCTGGTAGAAGACAGGACTCTATGACTCACAGCCCAGCCAGCAGCCTATTTGTGTCAGTTCCCTTTTCTCTCCAATCCCACAGGACAACCCAGTGGGCCAGGCCGACACCTGCACCTGAAGGAGGGTGCGTGATAAGAGAGGAACTCAGGGCTTGGGGAACGGGCATTTTAGAGCAAGCAGTGAGCAAGCCCGGTCTTTGGAGCAGAGGGAGGGAGACCTTTCCTCCACCCTCAGGCTGCAAACACCACTCTGAGAAGTGACCAAGGAAAGAGTGGCGGGGCTTTGCCTGCTGGGGCGCTCAGCTGCCTTGGAGAACCGGGGTCACCTTCCCACTCCCACCCCGCCTCCTCCGGCTGCGATGAAGGCCACTCTGGCTCTGCCCTGGGCCCCTTTACTTTCCTGGGTCCCTATCCATCCCTCCCCAGTCCTCTCACTCTGCATGCTGCCCCATTCCTTTGACCAGTCTTTTTAAAAAATATATTTTATTTATTTATTTTTAGACAGAGGGGAAGGGAGGGAGAAAGACAGGGAGAGAAATGTTGTGACAGAGAACATTGATCCATTGCCTCTCGCACATCCCCAACCGGGGACCTGGCCTGCAACCCTAGCATGTGCCCTGACTAGGAATCAAACCAGGGACCTTTCAGTTTGTAGGGACTACACTTAGCTCACCAGCCTTCACCCCTCATTTTCCCAGCCCCTCTGGCCCCACCTTTTGTCTGAGCTGTTCCTTATGAAGGAGAGCAGAGTATGCCCCCTCCAAAATACACCACTTTGGCATATTGATGATTTTGCGCTGTAGACACTTAAAAAACAGCACATTCAGGGAGAGGCTGACTCTGAACTCCTCCTATGCTGCCTAAAGGCAGACGCTCCGGAAGGAACGCAGTTGTCATAAACCTCCACCCAGGGAGTTCCATCGACCGGGAAGATTGAAGTCGGCACCACACGCAGACGACGTGGTCACAGTCTATCAGACCTCTCATCTGTCCTTCGAACAGCCTGTTCATCTTCTCTAAACATCATTTTCCCTCTCTCTGCCTTCTCCCCATGAAGCTGGTATTTAAGCCTAAATTCTGAGCTCCCTTGAGGAGTGACCATGGGTCCTAGGCCCTGTTTCCCTGGCTGTCTACCATGTACATATGAGGTACTGATGTTAATACTCTTCTGTTTGTTTTTCTCTTTTTAGCCTGTATTTTGTTGTGGGGTTTCGGCTAAGAAGAACTTCTTTAAGAAGGGTAGAGGGAAAATGATTTTTCCTTCCCTACAGTTCCTGGTGACACAGGGGGAACCTGTGGGGGCAGCCCCCCTGCTCAGAGCCTGCAGATGGGATCCTGGGAAAATTGGCAAAAGCCGGTGGGGGGGGGATTATTTTTTCTCCCCTTGACACTTGTTTACAAATTCTTTGCCACCTGTGGTTTCTCTTCCAATTGAGACAACAACTGTGGACAGTGGCCTGGTTTCTGCTGGGTGGAGGGATGAGGACCTGCTGCTTTAGAGGCAAAAGCCAAGCTGGAGAAGCTGTGAGGAGAGTGGGACCAGCCTCGGCAGTGAGGACTGGAGACTTGGTTTGTGTGAAGTTGTGTGAGAGAGACGCAGCAAAGGGAAGTAAGGAAATGATTTCGCCTTGAGCGCCAGGTTAAGGTACTCCCGCTTCGTGCTACAGGCTATGGGGAGCATTGGGAATGACCGTAGCAAACCTTTATGCAGCAGAGTCATGTGCTAGGCAGTGTTCTGTGTTCTCTATGTATGGGAATTCACGTAACCCAATGACCCCAGAAGCAGGTAAACGTTATTATCCTCAATTTGCAGGCGAGGACGCTGAGGCAAGGAGAGGTTACGTAACTTGCTCAAGGCCACACAGCTCATACTCAGCAGAGCCAGGATTGGAGTTTAGCATCCAGGTTTCATGGTCAATGCTGTACATTCTCAGTGGGAGTGACATTGCTTCCAAAGGGGGTGATATTGGTTCTTGTGCTTCACCTCTAGAGCACGTCTGTGAATACAGAACATTAACAGATAGACGGCACCATGTTGTTAAAATTTCATGAGACGTGATTAAGAATGTGATGTCTAAAAAGACTTACTGAGGGATGATCATGAAAAAAAGGTTGAGAAACCCTTGCCTATGCTCTTAGTCAGGATACTCCTCTGCATCTCCTGTTTAAAGCCTGGGGTTAGGGGGTAGCAGGAGGAAAGTGAGAGTTTCAGAAAGATACACCAGTGGTTGGATGGATGTGAGGGAAGTACGCTGGGGTAAAAGAGAAGGGACCAATGTATCTCAAGTGTTTCTCCATGCCAGGCTGTGCTGGGTACATTGCCCATACCACATTTTGACGTTCCCCTTCAAGTTAGGTATTATTTCCATTTCAGGTGGAAAGCAGATAAGATATGTAGAAACAAACAAAAGGAGTCAAGAAAAAGAAACAACCCCCCAAATGAAAGAAAAGGAGGAATCCCTAGAAAAATAGTCAAATGAAATTGGGGGAACCAATTTATTAGACATAGAGCTCAAAGTAATGGTTATAAAGATGCTCCAGGAACTTAGTGAGAACTACAAAGAACTTAGTGGGAACTACATCATCGTGAAAAAAGGACATAGAAACCATGAATAAGAACCAGTTGGAAATGAAGATTGCAATATCTGAAGTGACGAATACACTAAAAGGAATGAAAAGCAGGCTAGATGAAGCAGAGGATGGAATCAGCGAATTGGAAAACAAGGTAGAAAAATACACCCACTCAGAGCAACAAAAAGAAAAAAAGACTTAAAAAGAACGAGGATGATTTAAGGGAACTTTGGGACAACAGGAAACAGAACAATATCTGCATCATAGGGACACTAGACGGAGAAAAAAGTAAGCAAGGGATAGCACAACTGTTTGAAAAAATAATGACAGAAAACTTCCCTAACCTGGTAAAGGAAAAAGTCATACAAGTTCAGGAAGCACAGAGAGTCCTGATCAAGCTAAACCCAAAAATGCCCACACCAAGACACTTTATAATTAAAATGGCNCCAATTTATTAGACATAGAGCTCAAAGTAATGGTTATAAAGATGCTCCAGGAACTTAGTGAGAACTACAAAGAACTTAGTGGGAACTACATCATCGTGAAAAAAGGACATAGAAACCATGAATAAGAACCAGTTGGAAATGAAGATTGCAATATCTGAAGTGACGAATACACTAAAAGGAATGAAAAGCAGGCTAGATGAACCAGAGGATGGAATCAGCGAATTGGAAAACAAGGTAGAAAAATACACCCACTTAGAGCAACAAAAAGAAAAAAGACTTAAAAAGAACGAGGATGATTTAAGGGAACTTTGGGACAACAGGAAACAGAACAATATCTGCATCATAGGGACACTAGAAGGAGAAAAAAGTAAGCAAGGGATAGAACAACTGTTTGAAAAAATAATGACAGAAAACTTCCCTAACCTGGTAAAGGAAAAAGTCACACAAGTTCAGGAAGCACAGAGAGTCCTGATCAAGCTAAACCTCAAAATGCCCACACCAAGACACTTTATAATTAAAATGGCAAAGTTTAAAGACAAAGAGAAAATCTTAAAGACAGCAAGAGAGGAACAGTCAATTCCCTACATGGGAGCTTCAATAAGACTAACAGCTTATTGTCAACAGAAACACTTCAGGCCAGAAGGAACTGGCATGAAGTATTCAAAGTAATGAAAAGCAGGGATCTGCAACCAAGACTACTCTACTTGGCAAGACTATCATTTAACATTGAAGGCAAGAGAAAGAGCTTCACAAACATAAGAAAAAAATGCTAAAGGAGTTCATTAACACCAAATCAGCATTGTAAGAGATGTTGCAGGGACTGCTTTAAGAAGAAAATGTAATAGAGAAAGGGAAGTATGAAGGAACAACATGGCAATGAACAAGTACCTATCAGCAGTAACCTTAAATGTCAATGGGTTAAATGCTCCAATCAAAAGACATAGGGTAGATGAGTGGATAAGAAAACATGACCCATATATATGCTGTCTACAAGAGACCCCCCTCAGAACAAAAGATGTACACAGGCTGAAAGTGAAGGGATGGACAGAAATATTCCAGTGAATGGAGGCAAAAAAAAAAAAAAAGCTAGGGTAACAATACTTACATCTGACAAAACAGGCTTCAAAACATAGGCCATAAAAACAGATGAAGAAGGTTACTACATAATACTGAAGGGATCAATCCAACAAGAGGATCTCACCCTTATAAGCGTATATGTGCCCGATATAGGAGCACCTAAATATATAAAGAAACTCTTGGTGGGTTTTCAGGAAGCGACTGATAGCAATAAAGCCATTTTAGGGGATTTTAACACCCCACTGTCACCATTGGACAGGGCTTCCAGACAAAAATCAACAAGGACACAGCGGCCTTAAATGACACGCTAGATCAAATAGATTTAATTGACATTTACAGAACATTTCAATCCCAAAGCACCAGAATAGACATTCTCCTGAAGTGTACATGGATCGTTCTCAAAGATAGACCACATGGTGGGACACAAAATTAGTGTTAAAAATTTCAAGAAAATTGAATCAGAGCCACAGAAACATGTAACAAAGTGACAGCTGCAAGGCTTGGGGAGGTGGGGACTGGTGAAGGGTTTAGACAAAGGACATATATGCATGACCCATGGACATGAACAAGGGTGTGGTAACTGAAATAAAATTAAAAATAAATGAATTCATTAGCCCTGGCTGATGTGGCTCAGCGGATTGAGCCTTGGGCTGTAAACCAAAGGGTCGCTGGTTCAATTCCCAGTCAGGGCACATGCCTGGGTTGCAGGCCAGATTCCTCCCCAGTGTGGGGCGTGTGAGAGGCAACCGCACATTGATGTTTCTGTCCCTCTCTTTCTCCTTCCCTTCCCCTCTCTCTAAAAATAAATAAAGAAAATCTTTAAAAAATATGAAATGTTGTCACTGAAAACTGGGACAATATGAAATTGTAGCTGTCGCTGTAGCTGTAGGTAAATACTGGCAAAACAGATTGTAACAGTGAGAAGTTCTCTTTCAGCGCACCTATGAGAGACAACTGATTGATGTTTCTCCCCCCTCTCTCCCTCCCTTCCCATTTCTCTATAACAAGTAAGTAAATAAAATCTTAAGAAAAGAAAAATCCGCATGTGGATGCCAGACTTGCTTTAAAGTGTCCAACATTCTACATGGTAAACAGGCCTATTTCAGGTTGTTTCAGTACTGTGAGAGTTTGTGCTTCAGACAGAAATTGGAATATTCTCAAAAATGAATTGGGCTCAAGGAGGCACATCTTTCTATACTTTGAAAAGCTTAAGTGGAAAATTGGCTTACGATTTTCTTTCCAAAAGTGTTTTAGATTCATGATCAAGATTCTGTAAATCAGCAATGTCACCCAATTGAACTTGCAAAAGATGGTAAAAGGTTGTATTTCCTTGAAGCCTCAATATGTCCTGTAGCTTAAACGTGCATTTGGGTCTCACAAAGAAGCCAGTATTTGTTGAAATCATACATCCAGCAACAGCCAGGGTTCCTGGATGTGAAATCTCTGCATATGAAGCCCTGAGGATGTGAATTAGGCAACATGTTGTCATACTCTAAAGCTCACGTGTGTGTTCATTTGTGTGTTTTTTTAAAGGAAAACGAAATCCATCCGTACTTCATGTGCAAAAACGTGAGGAAGATTCCCTGGCTGGCGTAGCTCAGTGGATTGAGCGCGGGCTGTGAACCAAGGAGTCGCTGGTTCGATTCCCAGTCAGGGCACATGCCTGGGTTGTAGGCCAGGTCCCCACTTGGGGGCACACAAAAGCCAACCATGCATTGATGTTTCTCTCCTTCCTTTCGTCTCTCTCTAAATATAAATAAAATCTTTAAAAAAAAAAACGTGAGGAAGAGAAGCACTGTGTGATCTCACTTATAGGTGGGATCTAAAAACATGGAACGCAGAGAAACAGAGTAGAAGCGTGGTCGGGCGGGGGCTGGGGCGTGAGAGAAATGGACAGGGCAGCCGGGCGGGCCTGCGCAGCTCAGACCACGGTTGACTGGCACTCGCGCAAGCTCCCTTTCAGCGAGGAAACGAAGGCCTAGGAAGTTAGAGGAGTTGCTGCAGGCCCCTCAGCTGGTAGGGTTGGCGGGCGGGCCGGAAGTCCACCCTAGGTCAGAAATTTACTTCCCCCGAAGTGTCCACTGTCCGCTGTTTCTTTCCAGTTTACCGAACTGGAGCATCGGCCTTCGGGGCAGACTCCGGGCGAGCAGCCATTGCTCCTGCCTGAAGTGCTTTCCTTCTGGCTCTGGTGGAGCAGCAGGCAAGGCAAACAAGTGACTGTGGTTGTTGGTTCGGGGACCATTTCTTTTCTTCTTCTTTTTTTGTGTGTGTTCTTTTGTTTTTTTTTTTCATGTATTTTATTGATTATGGCATTACAGTTGTTCTATTCCCCCCTTCATTCCCCTCCACCCTGCACACCCCCTCCCCCACCATTCCCCCCTTTAGTTTATAACCACATGTCTCAAGTTCTTTAGATTCTATATTTCCCCCACTATTCTTGCCCTCCCCCTATCTATTTTCTACCTACCATCTATGCTATTTTCTGTGCCTTCTCCCCCCTTCTCCTCCTCCCACTCCCCTGTTGCTAACCCTCCATGTGTTCTTCATTTCTATGGTTCCACTCCTGATCTAGCTGTCCTCTTGGTTTGCTTTTGTTTTAGGTGTGGTTAATAACTGTGAGTTTGCTGTCCTTTCACTGTTCATATTGTTATCTTTTTTTTAGATAAGTCCCTTTAACATTTCATATAATAAGGGCTTGGTGATGATGAACTTCTTGAATTTGATCTTATCTGAGAAGCACTTTATCTGTCCTTCCATTCTAAATGAAAGCTTTGCTGGATAAAGCAATCTTGGCTGTAGGTTTTTGGATTTCATGACTTGGAATACTTCTTTCCAGCCCCTTCTTGCCTGTAAGGTCTCTTTTGAGAAATCTGCTGACAGTCTGATGGGAACTCCTTTGTAGGTGACTGTCCCCTTATCTCTTGCTGCTTCTAGGATTCTCTCCTTCATTTTAGTCTTGGCTAATGTAATGATGATGTGCCTTGGTGTGTTCCTTCTTGGGTCCAACTTCTTTGGGACTCTCTGAGCTTCCTGGATTTCCTGGAAGTCTATTTCCTTAGCCAGACTGGGGAAGTTATCCTTTATTATTTGTTCAAATAAGTTTTCCACTCGTGGATGTTCCTCTTCCCCTTCTGGTACCCCTATAATCTAGGTGTTGGAACGTTTAAAGATGTCCTGGAGGTTCCTAAGCCTCTCCTCATTTTTTTGAATTCTTGTGCCTTCATTCTTTTCTGTTTGGTCATTTTTTTCTTCCTTCTGGTCCACTCCCTTGATTTGAGTCCCAGTTTCCTTTCCATCACTATTGGTTTCCTGTGCATTTCTCTTCATTTCAATCAGTTTAGCCTTCATTTGTTCCTCTAATTTGTGACTAAAATCGACCAGTTCTGTGAGCATCCTGATCACCAGTATTTTGAACTGTGCGTCTGAGAGGTTCACTATTTCTTTTTTGCTTAGAGTTATCGGCTCTGGGGCTTTGAGTTCTTCTTGAGCCATATTTTGGACTGTTGGTGCCTGTTACGCATGAGGAGCGGAGTCCTAGGTGTTCACCAGGGCGGGGCCACTCAGTCTCTGGGTTGTGACTCTGTATGTGGGGGTGAGGTCAAAGGGGAGCAATGGCGGTTCTCTCTGCTGCTTCCCGCCACTGGGGCCTGCGTGGTCTGTCTCACTGCTCACTCCTTTGCTGGTTTATCTGCGCGCGAATGTGTGACCGTGGTCAGCCCGCTGCCCTGGGCCCTCACTGGGTCCGCCCGTCGCCACCTCACCTCTGGGATCCATCCACAGCTGCCTGGGCACCTGGGTCGGGGGATGTTTCCTGCCTGACCCTGCTCCACTGCTGGCTCCGCACCTCTCACCGGTCTGGTTGAACGGTTGGTTGTTGTCGGACTTCTATATAGTTCAATTTTCTGTGTTTTGGCTGCGTTTTTGTTTACTAAACCTTTGTTGTCTTTAAAGTTAGTTGTGGGGGAAGGCACAGTGTTTCCACCTATGCCTCCATCTTGGCGGAAGTCTAGCTTTTATTTTTTTATTGAAACAATTTTTTAAAAGATTTTATTTATTTATCTTTAGAGAGGAAGAGAAGGAGAGGAGAGAAATATCAATGTATGGTTGCTTCTTGTGAGTCCCCTGTTGGGAACTGGCCTGCAACCCAGGCATGTGGCCTGACTGGGAATCGAACCGCGATCGTGTGGTTTGCAGGCCCGCCCTCAATCCACTGAGCTACACCAGCCAGGCCTTGAAACATTTTTTTTATTAGTATTTGTCTTTAAAAATTTTTTTAATGATTTTATTTATTTATCTTTAGAGGGGAAGGGAAGGAGAGAGGGAGAGAAATATCAATGTATGGGCATCTCTCCTGTGTCCCCTGCCAGGAACTGGCCTGCAACCTAGGGGTGTGTCCTGACTGGGAATCGAACCGTAATCCTTCAGTTCGCAGCCCGCACTCAACCCTCTGATCTACACCAGGTAGGCCTCTGCAGACCATCTCTTCTATGGAAGTCTTGGGGCGCCCCTTTGTGGCTGTCATGTGAACTGCTAGCCCAGGCTTTGGCAGCGAAGTCCAGGCCCTGTGCCAGACGTGCCATGTATGAGTAAGTCAGGATTGGCCTGTGAGCTGGGTGTTCTTGGCTTGTGTAAAGATGAGAAAAGAGGGCTGAAGTCACAGTGTATCCATGAAAAGCATGTTGAAGCTGGGCTCTCAGGCCTCATTCCCTGAGCTACTGCTGTTGGGCAGACCTCCCTTCCCCACTCTGAATCAGGGGTGGCTGTTTAAGTCAGACCGTCCACCAGGCTTTGGAACCGAGGAGTCATTTCTGGACTGGATTAAGAGCCTCCCAGTTTTATCAAACCCAGTATTTCCAAAAATATTATCATCTCAACATTTAATTAACAGAAAATTATTAATGAGATATTACATTTCCACTTTCATACTAATTTTTTAAAAACCCGCTAACTATTTTATACTTGCATTGCATTGCTATTGAAACTGTCACTGAAGCCAAGTTTCGGCGGCCTGCCACATGACAGCCAAACTCGTGAGACATGTGCTGGTGAAAAAGGAGGGCTCAGTAGATTGAACAGCAGCCTGTGGACTGAGAGTTTGCTGGTTTGAAAAGTCGCTGTTTTGATTCCCAGTCAGGGCTCATGCCTGGGTTGTGGGCGAGATTCCCCGTTGAGGGCATTTGAGAGGCACCAATCAGTGTTTCTCTTCGTCTCTTTCTCCCTCCCTCCCCTTGTCTCTAAAAATAAGTACATAAAATCTTTTTGAAAAAAGGTTTCCAAAAAAAAAGAGGTTTATTCAGGAGTTGACAGACCTGAGAAGACAGGAGGCTCATGCCTCTGAAACCATCTCAAAAACTCAGGCGTCCCGGCTGGGGCACGCAGGCAAACGTGGGAGGTGGGGAACGGAGGCGTTTCTGACCACGGGCCCTTTCTCAGCTCTGCGTGTGGTGGTTTCAGGGTTCTTTCCCACACGTGTCATCGTGCAGTTTCACCGCTGACACTGGGGCACAGGAGGCGCAGGCAGCGTTTCTGCTGGTTCCAATACAAGTCACCGTTTCTTGTCCAAGTTCTTGCGGTCAGGACCATTGCCTGGTTAAGCAGGAGCTGCGCCTGCTGTTACCAAATACTTAGAAGGAAACACTTAACACATGAATCCTCTATGAGTTTGTTAGTACAACTTCTTCTATAATTACCATCTGATGAGTATATCGTGTTTATTTCAATTACCGTTACAAGACCAGCCGTACTTCAAGTGCTGGATAGCCACGCATGGCCAGTGACGACTGTATTGGACGGTGCAGCTCTAGACGTTGTCATACTGAAAACCACAGCTCCCGAGAGGGACCCGCCCACTGACACAGGTTTCAGTCATCCGCCAGAGGTGCTTAGGGCTGGGCCTGGTTTCATAGTTTCCTCTTCATCAAGGTGCTCCCCCGTCACGGCCACCTTCTAGTGTGTGGAGTGTGTTTCACGCCTGTCTCCCCGCCTCCCACCCAACTGAGGCACCTGGAGCACAGGGACTGCGTCCACCCCCTGCTGTGCCCTGGCGCCAACACCATCGACTCTCAGCAAAGACTGTGGTCAACTGCCTGCACTGCCCCCTTCCTGTCTCTTCAGAGGTGCCCACCCCCACCTTTTCCTCTCTCAGCAGGGATGAGCCAGTGAGGAGAGTGACCAGGTGCCAAGACACAACAGACACAACGAGCTGGTAGAACAGAAGCGTGACAAGCAAGAGTGTGGCTCAGAGTAGAGAAAGGCAAACACCCATCTTCAGAAGAGGGAACGCCTGACTTGGAAGGACTTCTATGCAATTGGCTAGAAGGGATGTTCTCTGAGGGGATACTGACAGGAACAGGTCACAAGTTCAACAAGCACCCTTCCTGCCCTCTCGCAAGAGGGAGCCCTGGGTGGGCAGATTTGAGCTGTGCACCTCGCATAGCCTGATGGACACTCAGGACAAGTCCCGCCTTGCTACGCTTCTGCCTTGCAGAGAAACAGGCTGCAACGTCAGTGACATTGGTTCACCAAGTTTGCAAAGACAGAGAAAGTGTATCAAATGCAAGAGTAGCAAAGCGATCTGCCTACACCTGAGGGAGGCAGCAATTGGAGGAAGGAGGGGGAAACAGAAGCTAGAAGCCCAGAGGGCCTGGTGGGGTGGGGAAGAGTGAGGTCCCAAGTCCACAGGCCAGCTGTCCAGTGCCCTAGGGACTACCCAGGGGCCCATTCACATTCTGGGTAAGAGAAGGCAGCAGACAAGTGGCCAAGTTCAACCTCATACGATATGGATTTTTCATGGGAGGCCCAGTGGAAAAATTGTTTGAACCCCCTCAAGAGCTCCCTGAATTCAGCCTTGTGTAAAGGATCTCAATCCCAAAGGTCAGTTTTGGAGACACTGGTGGCCTGGCCAAAGAGGAATATCCACTCAGGTTACGGCGGGGCTGGAGAAACCCTCAGGAAAAGCTTCAGAAATCCCCCTCCCCCGCAGGTGGCTGGCACGCCAAGGATTCTAGAAACTCTCAGGCCTCTCCGTCTTCTTCAGCCCTTGCTTTTTCATGATCCTCTCTGTGCTCACCATAATCGATTCTGAGCACGCACAGGAGCCCGCCCAGGCTGACACGGGGTCTCACCATGGGGAAACGTCACTGGGAGTTTTACTGTGAGTAAATGGCACACCTGATGTCTTCTTCCCACGGGCACTAAGAGCTCTACCTAGATGGGCTGATAGTGGCCCTTAATAGCTATTTAAAAATTGCTATTGACACTCCCTAAAATCATGTGAAAAACAGGTTCTGGCTGGCTGAAATGCTAAGCCTCAGGTGTTGTGCCTCAGTTTCCTGCTCTGAGCAATGAGGAGAGACCCCAGGACCTCTCCAGCTGCCTACCACCAGCGTGCTTACCCTCTCTTTCCTGGCTACCCAGTTCTAGAAGATTTATAAAATTTTGTGGATACACCGCAAGGTGCCCTGAGCCAGGGCTGGGGTGGGGGCGCAGAACTCCAGATCTCAGAGTGAGATTCAGTCTGAAGCTTCCTGGAGCACACCTATGATGTATCCTGGGAGAATGGGAGACTGCGGGCTGGGGGGAGGGAGAGGGAAAATAAAGGAGAAAAGGAGCAAATGGGGAACAAGCATGTCTAGAGGCACTGGCCTTCAATGGAACACCGAAGATGCTGGGTAATTTTTTAAAACACACCTGTTAAAATATGGCAGAAAGGTAAGGAAAATCCTCTGAGGCCAGAATGCAAATCCAGAGGTGAGGGAAGGCTGCAGCCTGCAAGCCCGTGTTGGGAACCGTTCTGCCTGGTTTCAGGAGTTGTAACTGCCCCCCATGGCTAAGGATGAGCGAGTGACCTCCGATTGCAAGACACAAAGGAGAAAAAGCTTGTCTCTGGTAGCAAACGCTTCCTCAGCTTCCTCCCCCTGCCCCCAAAGTATGGTCGATGTTGATGACGGGTAAGACTTCTCACACTTGGGAGGCCATCATGGAAGGACTTGGGGGCCTGCAACAAAGAGGGAACAATGGACCCTTGCCCCCGGCTATGTGACATAGCTGGAGTCCCCATGTCCTCTGGGAGAAGCGCCTCCTGGCTCTAATCCACTTAAGCCTGAAAAGCTGATGGGGAGGGGTGCAGCTCCTTGCCTTGCTAGAGCAGTATCTGGGGTAAATCTGGCATCAGGAAGAATTCCTAAAAAAATCTGTGAAACCTGCTTTGCTAAGAGTGCTTTCATTCATATGTTACGGGTCCAAGCAGGAAACCCTAAAGTTTCTGCAACCCCCCTTCTGACAGACTCTGACTCAGACTAAGCCCTCAGGTTTCTTTGAAATGTTATCTATTGTTTGATCTTTGCTGCCCTGTATTCCTGTGTATTACAACCCAATAAAAGCCCTTGGAGGAAGGGGCTCCTGGCCTTTTTCCTCTGAGAAACTGGCCACCTCTCTTCCCCAAGCAGACCATGTCTTGGTAGTGTTTACTTTCATTCGTGGAGGATGAGGATACTTGAGGTTAAAGTTGCCCACAGGAGAACATATTAGCCAATGATACACCTGGTAAGGAGTTAGTACCTAAAATTTACAAAAAACATGTAAAACTCAACAACAAGAAAAACCCAATTTGAAGTGGGCAAAGGACCTGAATAGATACTTCTTCAAAGAGAACATACAGATTGCCAATAGACATAGGAAAAGATGTTTAATGTCACTAATCACCAGAGAATTGCAAATTAAAACTATGATGAGATATCACCCACACCTGTCAGAATAGCTATTATCAAAAAAAAATCAGAAATAAGCAAACAACAAGTGTTGGTGAAGATGTGGAGAAAAGGGAACCCTGGTGCACTGCTGGTGGAAATTCAGCCTCATGAAAGACTTTCCACCTACTTCAAAAAATTAAAAATGGAACTGCCTTATGACCCAAGTGATTCCACTTCTGGGAATATATCTGAAAACACCTGAAACACTAATTTGAAAGAATATATGCACCCTTGTGTTCATTGCAATGTTATTTACAATAGGCAAGATTTGGAAGCAGCCCGAGTGCCCATCAGTGGATGAGTGGATAAAAAAAGCTGTGGTACATTTGCAAAATGGAATGCTATTCTGCCTTGAAAAAAGAAAGAAAATTTTACCTTTTTTAAAATTTTATTTTATTTTTTTGGAAATTTTACCTTTTGCAACAACATGGATGGACCTGAGCAGTATTATGCTAAATGAAATAAGCCAGTTGGAAAAAAGATAAATGCCACATGGTTTCACTTATATGTAGGATCTAATGAACAAGACAAACAAAGACACAAAATAGAAACAGACTCAATTACCTGACTCACCAAGATGGAGGCATTATATAGATACACTGGACCTCCTCCCACGACCAAAAGAAGGACAACGACAAATTTAAAAACAAAAACAATCAGAACTTCCAGAAAATCAAACTGTATGAAAGTCCAACCATCAAGAAGTTAAAGAAGAAACATCCATCCCTACAGGTAGGAGGGGCGGAGACAGGCAGCTGGGGCAGAGAGGACTCCTGGCACGGCAGCAGCTGGAGAAATGGGAAGTCCCACATTGACACATGGGTAAACCAGGAGGAACAAATGGTGAGAGAGACAGACTGCACAGCCCAGGGTTCCAGCCTGGGGAAATAAAGCCTCAAAACCTCTGACTGAAAAAATCTGTAGGGGTCGGGGTGACAGGAGAAACTCCCAGCCTCATAGGAGAGTTTTTTTTAGAGACCCACAGGGTCCTAGAACATACACAAAACCACCCACCCAGGAATCAGTACCAGAAGGTCCCAATTTGCTTGTGGGAACTGGACGAAGGGACTGAAAGTTGGTGAGCGCTGAGCAAACTGCATTTTTTCCTCTCAGACCCCTTCCTCACAGACAGTGCCAAAACACAACCTGATCAATACCTAAGGCTCTGCTCCTTTCTACGTGAGAGGCATGCTGAGACCAAAAAATATGGCCCAAATTAAAGAACAGATCATGTTCCAGAAAAATACAACTAAGCAATGGAGAGATAGCCAACCTATTAGACGCACAGTTCAAAACACTGGTATTCAGGATTCTCACAGAATTGGTTGAGTATGGTCACAAAATAGAGGAAAGAGTGAAGACTATGAAGAGTGAATTAAAGGAACATGCACAGGGAACCAACAGTGATGAGAAGGAAACCGGGACTCAAATCAACGGTTTAGACCAGAAGGAAGAAATAAACATTCAACCAGAACAGAATGAAGAAATATGAATTAAAAAAAATGAGGAGAGGCTTAGGAATCTCCAGGACAACTTTCAGCATTTCAACATCTAAATAGTAGGGGTGTCAGAAGGAGAAAAGGAAGAGCAAGAAATTGAAAACTTATTTCAGAAAAGTAATGAAGGAGAACTTCCCCAGTCTGGCAAAGAAAATAGGATTCCAGGAAATCCAGGAAGTTCAGAGAGCCCCAGAGAAGTTGGACCCAAGGAAGCACACACCAAGGCACATCATAATTATATGATTATGATTAAAAAGGAGAGAAACTTAAAAGCAGCAAGAGAAAATGAGACAGTTACCTACAAAGGAGTTCCCATAGGACCATCAGCTGATTTCTCAAAAGAAACTTTACAGGCAAGAGAGGGCTGGAAAAAAATATTCAAAGTCATGAAAGTCAAGGACCTACATCCAAGATTACTCTATCCAGCAAAGCTGTCATTTAGAATTGAAGGGCAGATAAAGTACTTCCCAGATAAGGCCAAGTTAAAGGAGTTCATCATCACCCAGCCCTTATTATATGAAATGTTAAAGGGACTTATCTAAGAAAAAGATGATCAAAACTATAAACAGTAAAATAACAACAAACACAACTATCAACAACCAAACCTAAAAAAAAGACACCTAAGCAAACAACTAGAACAGGGACAGAATCACAGAAATGAAGATCATAGGGAGGGTTATCAGCAGGGTGGTGGAGGGGGAGAAGAGGAGAGAAGGTACAGAGAGTAAGAAGCGTAAATGGTAGGTACAAAATAGGCAGGGGGAGATTAAGAATAGTATAGGAAATGCAGAAGCCAAAGATCTTATATATATGACCCATGACATGAACTAAAGGGAGAAATGCAGGTGGAAAGGGAATTGCAGGATGGAGGAAAATAAAAGGGTGAAAATGGGACAACTTTAATAGCATAATCAATAAAATATATTTAAAAGGAAAAAAGAAACAGATTCATAGATATAGGGAACAAACTGACAGGTGTGAGAGGAGAGGAGCATTGGGGGTCTGGCTGAAAAAGGTGAAGGAATTAAGCAAAAAAAAAAAAAGACCCCCAAATCACAGACACACACAGCAGCACAGTGATTACCAGAAGGAAATGGAGTAGCAGAAGCGGGGGTAAACCAGGACTTGACTTGGGATGGCGAACACAGAATATGATATACAGATTATGTGCTATAGAATTATACACCTAAAACCAATATAATTTGACTAACCAATGTCACCCCAATAAATTCAATAAATATGTTCAGTATGGTAAAATAAATAAATAAGTGAATGAAGACTTGCATGAGGATAACAAAGAAAGAAAGACTTTGAGATGTGGTAACCTATTCTCTTTTTTTCTTCATTTTATTTACTTCTTTTTTTATTTCATTTTTTTCCTATTTTTTGTTGTTGTTCAAGTACAGTTGTCTATTTTCCCCCATCACCTCCCCTCACCTCATCCATCCCCACTTCCCACCCTTAATCCTACCCCCCTTTGGTTTTTTCCATATGTCCTTTATAGATAGGTTGTTCCTGAAAACCCTTTCCCCGTATCCCCCCATTATTCTCTCCCAGCTTCCCTCTGGTTACTGTCAGCTTGTTCTTCATTTCAGTGTCTTCGGTTCTATTCGGTTCTGTCACATCAAGTAAAAGTTGCTCAAAGCAGTGGCATTGGAGGAGTGTATTTCTCCAATTCACAAAATAGGTACGGAGGTGGTCCATCTCAGACCCCTTCCTTATTTCAGCTCCATCATCCCAGAACATGACGTTTGTCTTCAAGGTTACTTCCCACTCCAGAACAGTGGAGAGGGCCCAGCCATCATGACTGCATTCCACTCTGAGGGAAGGACATGCTCTGACTCCTCCACAATGGTTTCCCAGAATTCCTGCACCTTTGCCCTTACCTGTGCCCAGCATCACCTGCTCCACAGCCACACCTAGTAATGAGTGGGGCTGGGAAACATGACCTTTATTTGGTACCAGAATAAAAGTGGGTTTGTGTTGACTAGAGGATGGGTAACTGGTACAGGGATGAATTGAGTTGTCAGTGCTAAGTGATCTACTAATGGAATTATCATGTTATTTAAATGATTTTCTTGCCCTGGCTGGTGTAGCTCAGTGGATTGAGCGCGGACCTATGAACCACACAATTGCGGTTCGATTCCCAGTCAGGGTACATGCCTGGGTTGTAGGCCAGTTCCCAGGAGGGGACTCACAAGAGGCAACCATACATTGATACTTCTCTCCTTTTCTCCTTTCTTTCCCCTCTAAAGATAAATAAATAGAATCTTAAAAAAATAAAATAAATGATTTTCTTATAAGTGTTGCTTTCAAGATTGGGAAGGCTGTGAGGACAGAGATCTCATTTACTTATTGTTAATGTCATAGAGTCTAGTTCAATGCCTTTGTGCCTTGAAGAGATTCGATTTGCTGAAGGAGTGATTAAAAGGATGAATAAATAATTTAATCAGCAAACAAACAGATGTTTGAAATTAAAAGAGAAACACTTTGAAAATGCACTTCAACAATCTCATTCTACTTGAGCTTTTTCAATTATTGAATGTAATATTTATTCCCATTTAGAGTTTAACAAATTGCTTAACAGGAGATCTGAGATTATTCTGACATTTCAAATGAGAGAGAATTTTTCTTTGCAAACATCACAGTGCTATAAATTCTCATTAGTTAAGTTAGCCCATTCCCTAATGTGGATACGGCTTTTTCCCCCAAAGGTTAATTGTATTTTTCAAATGTCTACTTTTTAACCTACATCGGGTACAATGCTTAAACATAGTGACCTCATCCTTTTTTGTATTTTACTAGCATTTATTCTAATCTTGTTGCTGAAGAAATTTGAACATTACATTCTGAAATCTAATTCAGTTGCTTTCAAATGATATTGACTTTAATTTATTTTGGATTTCTAAAGTTTTTGCAAGAATATGCTATTTGTTTTTTAAAATAAACAGGTGCATTTTATTGAAATTTGAGACTATAAATAAAATGTGAAGGCAAGGCATCTATTCCTCTAAAACTGTAGGTTTTAAAAAATAGAAGTGTGAAGTGCTGAATTTCAAATATCATTTGATTTGAAATTAATTGCTGACTTAGATACCAGGGCTTTTATCATTTGTGCATATTTATCTAGAAGTGCACTTGGAAAAGTAGCACATTTCATGCATCATTAAGCACTTTAAATAATTAATACTTGATTATTTTCTCTTCTAAGATGGCCTCATTTATAATTCTGCCTCAAAAATGAGATTGACCTATAGGTTAAAATACAGTTGCATTTCTATTTAGAAAGTAGGTCTTTATTTAGGGAATACAACTGGTGGCACTGTCAAGCTCTACACCATGTAAAGGGCAGAAGGCTTGGCCAAGTTATATAAACATTAAGTGGGGGGTCAATAATCATGGTAATAATGCTCTGCTCAAAGTGGTGTTTTGAATAGCTGACCACTGGGACCCTTTGCTAAGCCACCAATTGTCATTCAGTAAACGAGACACAACCCAGGTGGAGTGTTCATCCTCTGACCAGGATAATAGTGGCAGCCATTGTAAAGCCAGGCCACCGGGAGGGCCCTCCCCAACTGACAGCCTCACCCAGAGGGTTGATTTCATTTCTCCCTGCCTTCCTCGTTTGGGAGTTAAGACAAAACTAGGGAGCCTTGCAGAGAAGGTGTTTGCAGAATGAGTTTCAGGTTCTTCAGATGGCAAGTAGGTTTCTCCAGTGTAGTGGGTTTTTTTTTTGGGGGGGGGTTCCTATTTATTTAATTATTTTTCAAGTACAGTTTTCTTTCTTTTACTCCCATCCCAGCCCACACCCTTGTGCTCCCCACCCTCCTCCCATTTCCACCCCCCTTAGTTGTTGTCCATGTGTCCTTTATACTAGTTCCTCTCAAACCCTCCCCTTTTTTTCCCTGAAATTCCCTCCCCTCTCTCCTCTGGTTGCTGTTTCTTTCTTCCCTATTTCAGAGTCTTTGTTTTTATTTTGCTTGCTTGTTTGTTTTGTTGTTTAGCTTCCTGTTAAAGGTGAGATCATATGGTATTTGTCTTTCAACATGTCGCTTATTTCACTCAGTATAATGCTTTCCAGTTCCATCCATGCTATTGCAAAGGGGAGGAGCTCCTTCTTTCTTTCTGCTGCATAGAATTCCATTGCTTACATATAGAAGTCTTATATGTAAGCCTATCATATACAATCCATGTATATGTACCACAATTTTTTGATCCATTCACTTACTGATGGGCATCTAGGTTACATATACCTCTTGGCTATTGTAAATTGTGCTGCTAAGAACATTGGGATGCATGGGTTCTTTTGGATTGTGTTTTAGGGTTCTTAGGATATAATCCCAGCAGAGGAATTGCTGGGTCAAAAGGCAGGTTCATTTTTAGTTTTCTGAGAAAATTTCATACTGTTTTCCATAATGATTGTACCAGTCTACAATCCCACCAACAGTGAAGTAGGGTCCCCTTTTCCCCACAACCTCTCCAACATTTGTTGTTTGTTGCTTTGTTTATGATAGCCATTCTGACTGGTGTAATGTGGTATCTCATTGTGATTTTAATTTGCATCTCTCTGATAGGTAGCGATGTTGAGCATCTCCTCATGTGTCTCTGGATCCTCTGGTGTCACGGCTTATGTGTAAGTCTTTTATCCACCTTGGATTTATTTTGGTGTATGGTGTAAGTTGGAGCTCAGGTTTCATTTTTTTTGCATGTAGCTGTCCAGTTCTCCCAGCACCATTTGTTAAAGAGGCTATCTTTACTCCATTTTATGTTACTGCCCCCTTTGTCGAATATTAATTGACTGTAGAGATTTGGGTTTATTTCTGGGTTCTCTGTTCTGTTCCATTGGTCTATGTGCCTGTTTTTATGCCAGTACCAGGCTGTTTTGATTACAGTGATCTTGTAATACAGTTTGATATCAGGTATTGTGATCCCTCCTACTTTGTTCTTTTTTCTCAAAATTGCAGCTGCTATTCAGGGTCGTTTATGGTTCCATATAAATTTTTGAAGTGTTTGTTTTATGTCTGTGAAATATGCCATTGGTACTTTAATATGTATTGCATTGAATCTGTAAATTGCTTTGAGTAGTATGGACATTTTGATGATGTTAATTCTTCCAATCCATGAACACAGTATATGTTTCCATTTGTTTGTGTCTTCCTTGATTTCTTTCTTCAGTGTTGTGTAGTTTTCTGTATACAGGTCTTTTACCTCCTTGGTTAGGTTTATTCCCAGATATTTTATTTTGGTTTTTGCTATATCAAATGGGATTTTTTTTCTTGATTTCTGCTTCTGCTGATTCATTGTTAGTATACAAAAATGCCTTTGATTTCTGGATATTGACTTTGTAACCCACTGTCTTGCCAAATTCATTTATTAGTTTGAGCAGTTTTTTTGTAGAGTCTATAGGATTTTCCATGTACGCTATCTTGTCATCTGCAAACAATGCCAGTTTTGTTTCCTCCTTTCCAATTTGGATGCCTTTTATTTCCTTTTCTTGTCTGATTGCTGTGGCTAAAACCTCCAATACTATATTGAATAGAAGTGGTGAAAGTGGACAACCTTGTCTTGTTCCCGATCTTAGTGGAAAAGCTTTTAGTTTTTGTCCATTGAGTATGATGTTGGCTGTAGGTTTTTCATATATGGCCTTTATTATATTGAGGAATGCTCCCTCTATTCCCACTTTGCTGAGTACCTTTATCATAAATGGGTGTTGTACCTTATCAAAAGCTTTTTCCGCATCTATTGATATGATCATGTGGTTTTTGTGTTTGCTTTTGTTTATGTGTTGTATTACATTCTGATTTACGAATATTGAACCATCCTTGCGTCCCTGGGATGAATCCCACTTGGTCATGGTGTATGATCTTTTTGACATATTGTTGGATGCGATTTGCCAATATTTTATTGAGGATTTTAGCATCTATGTTCATCAGCGATATTGGCCTGAAGTTTTCTTTCTTTGTTGGGTCTCTGTCTGGTTTTGGAATTAGGATGATGCTGGCTTCATAAAAAGAGTTGGGGAGTTTTCCCTCCTTTTGGATTTTTTGAAATAGTCTGTGAAGAAT